>NC_041389.1:339938995-340004481 GCF_002162155.2 Triticum dicoccoides | reverse complement strand
ATGGCGCACCGCGGGCAGGTGCGCCATTAGTAATTTTTTTTATTTTTTTTATTTATTTTGAATTTTGAAGGCGGGAAGATACTAATGGCGCACCACGGTCAGGTGCGCCATTAGTATTTTTTTTTATTTTTTTGATTCATTTTGAATTTTGAAGGCGGGAAGATACTAATGGCGCACCATGGTCAGGTGCGCCATTAGTAATTTTTTTTTTTTTTGACTTATTCTGAAATTTGAAGGAGGGAAGATACTAATGGCGCACCATGGGCAGGTGCGCCATTAGTAAGTTTGAATTTTTTTGATTTTTTTTGCCTCTCTAGATCTTAAAAGC
This sequence comes from Triticum dicoccoides, assembly GCF_002162155.2. Classification (NCBI taxonomy): domain Eukaryota; kingdom Viridiplantae; phylum Streptophyta; class Magnoliopsida; order Poales; family Poaceae; genus Triticum; species Triticum dicoccoides. The sequence continues at coordinate 340,004,153 of NC_041389.1, read as the reverse complement.
CCCGTATCTTTTTTTCTGTTAGGTTTTTGAGGATTTTGGATGTAACTTTTCGAGTAGATGATTTTTCATATAAAAAACTTTTTCATCCGAGTTAGTATGCAAAAGTTATGCCCATTTTTACAAATTCTCGCGAGATTTTGCAAATGAAGTCAAAATTCATATTTGCAAATTTTCCCAACAACTAGGCCACATATCACATGGGAAACTTATTTTCTTTTATTTTTTAACATTTATATCATTTTGTTTTATTTTTTTTAAAACTGAAAAGGCGATCCACAGGGGGGGTGCATTCGGTGGAAGTGGTGGCCAAGGTTACTAATGGCGCACCGTGGCATGGTGCGCCATTACTAGTTTAACTAGTAATGGCACACCACACACACGGTGCGCCATTAGTATGTTTGGACACACGCGCACTAGTTCAAAAAAAAATTGGTACTAATGGCGCACCGTAGGCAGGGTGCGCCATTAGTAGTTTCAACACTAATGGCGCATCAGAAGGTGGTGCGCCATTAGTATATACTAATGGCGCACCACATGTCTGGTGCGCCATTAGTGCCATTTCCATCTATAGCCCTTTTCCTAGTAGTGAACATAGTGTCACTAGTATGCCTCTACTTGACTAGCTTGTTGATCAAAGATGGTTGTGTTTCCTGACCATAGACATGAGTTGTAATTTGATTAACGGGATCACATCATTAGGATAATGATGTAATTGACTTGACCCATTCAGTTAGCTTAGCACTTGATCGTTTAGTATGTTGCTATTGCTTTCTTCATGACTTATACATGTTCCTACAACTATGAGATTATGCAACTCCCGTTTACCGGAGGAACACTTTGTGTGCTACCAAACGTCACAATGTAACTGGGTGATTACAAAGGAGCTCTATAGGTGTCTCCAAAGGTACATGTTGAGTTGGCGTATTTTGAGATTAGGTTTTGTCACTCCGATTGTCGGCCAGGTATCTCTGGGCCCTCTCTGTAATGCACATCACTATAAGCCTTGCAAGCAATGTAGCTAGTGAGTTAGTTATGGAATGATGCATTACGTAACGAGTAAAGAGACTTGCCGGTAACGAGATTGAACTAGGTATTAAGATACTGACGATCGAATCTCGGGCAAGTAACATACCGATGACAAAGGGAACAATGTATGTTGTTATGCGGTTTGACCGATAAAGATCTCCGTAGAATATGTAGGAGACAATATGGGCATCCAGGTTCCGCTATTGGTTATTGACCGGAGACGTGTCTCAGTCATGTCTACATAGTTCTTGAACCCGTAGGGTCCGCACGCTTAAAGTTAGATGACTGTTATATTATGAGTTTATGTGTTATGATGTACCGAAGATAGTTTGCAGTCCCGGATGTGATCACGGACATGATGAGGAGTCTCGAAATGGTCGAGACATGAAGATTGATATATTGGATGACTATATTCGGACACCGGAATAGTTCCGGGGGTTATCGGATGTATACCGGAGTACCGGGGGGTTACCGGAACGCCCCCGGGGGGTTAATGGGCCTCATGGGCCCAAAGTGGAGCAAAGGAGGGGCGGCCAGGGCAGGCCGCGCGCCCCCTCCCTCTCTAGTCCGAATAGGACAAGGAGGGGGTGGCGCCCCCCTTTCCTTCCTTTCCTCTCTCCCTTCCTTCCCCCTCTCCAACTTGGACAAGGAAAGGAGGGAGTCCTACTCCCGGTGGGAGTAGGACTCCTCCTGGCGCGCCCCCTCCTGGCCGGCCGCCCCCTACCCCTTACTCCTTTATATACGGGGGCAAGGGGGCACCTGTCGTGGTTCTAAGTCTGACAGTAGAATGGGGGTTAGGTATGGAGACGCAAGATCCTAGCTATGGAGTAGTTGTACACACAAGTGTTTAACGAGTTCAGGCCCTTCTCTGAGGAAGTAAAAGCCCTACGTCTCGGAGCCCGGAGGCGGTCGACTGGTTTATGTGTATATGAGTTACAGGGGTGCGAACCCTTCTACCAGTGGAGGGGGGTGGCTTATATAGAGGACGCCAGGACCCCAGCCAACCCACGTAGCAGAGGGTTAAAGTACATTAAGGCTGGGCGTTATTGGTAATGCCCTACATAAAGTGTCATCATGACCATTAAGACTACTTAATTACAGACCGTTTGGATACAGAGTAGATCCTGAACTCCTGATGGTCGAGTGAGTCTTCATGGTCGAGTGTCTTCTGGCCGGTCGAGTGGAGTCTCTCTTGGTCGAGTGGAGTCTCTCTTGGTCGACTGGAAGGTAGCTTCGTCTAAGGATGTCCTTGGGTATGGTATCCTAGATAGGTCCATGACCCTACCCTATGTATATAACATCATCATTAGCCCCCGAATGGATCGAGGTTCGAGTGAGGAAGGAGTTGACGATTTTCTCCGACTTATTTCCTGTGCTTTGATTATGTCGTATCTTGGATCGGCGATTTTTCTTTCGGCGTTGGCGTCAACTTTTACTTCAGTCGCCTTGTTCCATTCTTGTCTTCTGTCGAGTGAACTTTTTGAACTTTGGTGAACTTCCGAGCGACGGATCGCAGGAAAGATATCGTCTGACAGATTGATCTGCTGTTAGCGGATTTTGCGGGATCCGAAATTTGGGAAGCGCGCGAAGCGGGGCGGACCGCGGCAATCGGATGGGATAAGGCGTGGACGCCTCGATTTCTGCGTCGCCTTTTTCGCCACGTATCGTGCGTGCGCGACTGTTTCGGGATGTGACAGGATCGCCCGGACCCACTCGTCAGCCACTCGGAAGCGCCCTTATATAAAGCGCCGGGGGAGGGTTTATTGAACAGTGCCTTCCCATTCTTCTCTCTTCCCTCTTTGCCTCCGCCCACTACGCCTGCTCTCGCCTCCTCCTATCCACTCGTCGCGCGCTTCGCCGGCGACAATGGTAAAGGAGAAGACGGCGGCCCTAGAGCGCGCGAAGAAGGCGACGGCGACGAGGAAAGCGAAGGGGAGACCGTCCAGTCGGGGCGGATCTTCGTCAAGGTCCCGCCTGCCGAAGGGTTGGGTCCAAGGGGATTGGATCCGCTTGACCATCACTGAGAAAGATCTCAATGACCTGGCCAATGAGGGACTAATCCCCCACGGGTCAGCGAGGCTTCCGGGGACCGAGTGTCAACCGCAGCCGCAGGAGGGTGAGTGCGTTCTCTTAGCCACTCACGTAGACCGGGGTTTTTCTCTGCCGCCCAGTGTTTTCTTCCGGGGGTTTCTGAATTTCTTTGGGGCGCAACTCCACCATTTCACTCCCAACTCCATCGCCTATCTTGCTGCCTTTGTGTCCATGTGCGAGAACTTCCTGGGTTGTCGACCACACTGGGGTCTCTTCAAGCACATATTCACCTGTCGCTCACAGACAGTGAAAAAGGCGAGTCCGGACGATGAGAGGACTAAGGTTATCCAGATGTGCGGTGGTCTTGGGTTCCAGATGAGGAATAAGAGTACTTTCCCAGCCATGACCCTTCCTGAGTCCGTCAGAGGGTGGCAGTCGATTTGGTTCTACTGCCAACACGAGTCGACGCCTGGGCAGTCGACTGGTCTCCCTCCATTTTCCATGGACCGAGTGGACAAACCCTCTTCTCTGAAAGTGCTTCCTGAGGAGAAAGTTCAGGTAAAAATGCTGATGGAGTGCGTAGTCCAACTCGTTAGAGAAGGAGTGACGGGTATGGATCTTCTGGAGGTCTTCCTTAGGCGGCGCACACAACCACTTCAGTACCGAGGCCATCCGATGTGGCTGTATTGTGGGACCGAGGACACCACTCGGGTCCATCCAGAGGCGGTCGACGATGCCACACTAGAGAGGTGGGTGACCGCGATCACGGGGAATAAGGACAACCCTCGAGGGGCCAGGAGGATCCTACCACTTGACTGTACCTACACACCGGACACGGTATGGCCATTTATTTCCAATCACAATCTTGCTTTATTCATTCTGCTTTGCTGTGAATTGGTCGAGTGATCTTTGTTTTGCTTTGTTGCTTGACAGGCCACCACGGAGTTATACTCGATGCCCAATGGAGCGCAGACGCCGACTGAAGAGGAGGAAGGAAGTGGGGGCGAAAGCCCGGAGGAGTGGGATTCGGATGCTGACGACGATGATGAGGCTGACGACTCTAATGAGGAGGAAGAGGAGGAGGAGGAGGAGGAGGAAGTTGCACCTCCCCGCTCGGAAAGACGCTCGAAGCTTGTCCATGATCCCGCGACTGAGCGTGGTAAGGGGGTCGCGACCGCTACCCAGTCGACCAGGCGCCCTCGGACTACTTCTCCGGCGCCGACTGAGAAGGCTCCGAAGCAATCTCGAGTGGCACCGTCGAAACCTGCGAAGGTCTTGCCGAAGATGAAGATGGTGATCCCCACTATCTCAGGGTAATGGTAGTCTTGAGTTTTCCCCGTTTCATGAACTTGCTCTTGGTCGACTCATGGGTCAATCGACTGACTTCCGGAACTGCAGTGCTGCTACTTCTGATACTTCGACCAGGGCTGAAGACCACGAGATGGAGGATGCTGCTACCTCAAAACCTAGTATGACTCTTGTGGTGCCGTTTTCAGTCGACTGACTTATTGTCTCTAATTTTGATTCTTTCTGCAGCTTCATCTAACATTGTTATTGACCTTCCTGACGATGATGACGAAGAGCCACCAAGGCAGACGAGGAGCAAGAAAACGTCTGCTGGCAAGGCGACTCAGGATGTGCCAGCACCCAAGATGTTGGTCGTGGAGGGAGACAATGTCACTCGGCCTACCGTAACCTTTGCGGTGCCGTTGACGAGTGCTCGTCCTTCATCGTCGAGTGCTGCTCAACCCTCACTTTTCTCCACCTACCCCGTTCCAGAAGACCAAGCTAGTGCTGCTAAAGAAGCAATACGCCAAGCGGGGGTCATGATGGAGCAAGTGAAGGAAATACGAGAAGCCAGCCAGGCAGCCTATGATGCTAGTTCGGCTCTTCAGAGTAATGTTCAGGTCAGTCGGTCACTGCCTGTTCTGTTAGGATATGATATCTGAAAACTCTTCTTTCTGAAATTCTTAGAGTTTGTCCTACACCCACTGGGTGTGTCGATTGAAATTCCGGATTAGTGGGGGCACGCTGAGTGCACCCACTGGGTGTAGTCCCCAAGGCTATGGTCGACTGCTGGCAGTCGACCATAGGCTTTAAGTTTTTTCCTTACTCGACTAGGTCGAATAGATTCATAGACCGGTGGGGGCACGCTGAGTGCACCCACTGGGTGTAGTCCCCGAGACTGTGGTCGACCGCTGGCAGTCGACTATAGTCTGAAGAACATCTCTCCCCTTTTTTTTGTTGGTCGACTGGTCGACTCTAACTGATGAAACTAGTGGGGGCATGCTGAGTGCACCCACTGGGTGTAGTCCCCGACACTATGGTCGAATGTTTGTATTCGGCCGTAGTCTTAGAAACGCTATGATTTTTCCTTACTCACTCGGAAGTGAATTATCTTTGACATCTGCAGATTGGTTCTTCGTAGAAATCCTGTGACCTTGCGGCTCGTTATACTGAGTTGGAGAACAAACACATTCATCTCGAGCTCGATCTGAAACTGGCCCAAGAGAACTTAACGAAGGCGAAGGAGGAAGCTAAAGGTATGCTTGGTGAGGCCTTTGACGACTGCTTTTGCCTCTTACTTGTTTCCGAATCTAATCTCACTGTAACTTTGCAGACAAAGTGAGGGATGCCCTGAAGAAGCAAGAGCTTGACTTGGCTGAGATGCAAAAAACTGCTTTAGAGAAGACCAGGCTTGCGGATGAGAAGCTGGCTTCAGTGACCAAGCTTGAAGAAGAAAACACCAATCTGAAAGCTGCTCTTGATGCTGCCAACCAGGAGGTCAGTCGACTGAAAAGTGACAAGACCACCCTGAATGATAAGGCCAGTGAGTTGAAGAGAAAGAAGAACGATCTAGAGGCTTATCTGGGTGGACTCGCCAAGAAGTTGTTCCTCATGCTTGAAGGTAATCCTTTGTATCAAACAAATATTTTAATTGTAACCTCCGACTGTTTGTCTTGACTCGGTGGTTATGCTTGCAGAGTTTTGTCAGAACTTTGAAGAGGAGACTGGTCGACTGGAAGTAAACCTGGACCCCGTCAACTCTCCCGTGAAAGATGAAGTCGCCATGAATGTGCTCCGGCTTGAATCTCGTGTTGCTGCTGTCATCGATTATCTCGCAAGGCTGAAGGTCACAACTTCTCGCATCGACACAACACTCTGGCCAAGAGAGACACTCCAGAACGACCTCGAGTCCCTGATGACTCGACTGAATGAGGTCCCAAGTCGAGTGCAGGAGTGGAAGAAGTCTTCGGCCAGGTGCGGTGCGGATGTTGCTCTGTCTCTGGTCCGCGTTCACTACAACGATGCACGAGAGGACAAGCTGGTGGCCCTTAGGGTGGCTAACACCAAGAAGCACGATTTCAGATCTTTCATGGAGACCTTCATTGCTGCTGCCACTCGGATTGTAGATGGAATTGATCTGGACGAGTTTGTTGCACCTTCCAGCCCTCCACAGGAGGGGTAAAAAACTTCTGAGCTTGATACTTTAAATTTGCCTCGGTATGCCGAGTGAGTTTTGTAACCGACAAACCTTAATAGGCCTAGCGCCTGAGCACTTTCGGTTCCGTTAGGTGTTATCTGAACTTGGATTCGACGTTGAATATGTTTGCATTTGGTTTGAGGTGTCTTTTGCAGGTTAAAGCGAAGCGCTCATTCCAATCGACTTGTTCCCCAATACACTTAGGCGAGCACTGGGCTGCAGCTAAGCCCCCGAGTGAGAGGTTTGCTCTCCACTCGGTAGGATTTTCACATACTTAGGCGAGCGCTAGACTGCAGCTAAGCCCCTGAGTGGGAGGTTTGCTCTCCACTCGGTAGGATTTTAGATACTTAGGCGAGCACTGGGCTGCAGCTAAGCCCCCGAGTGGGAGGTTTGCTCTCCACTCGGTAGGATTTTCACATACTTAGGCGAGCGCTAGACTACAGCTAAGCCCCCGAGTGGGAGGTCTGCTCTCCACTCGGTAGGATTTCAGATACTTAGGTGAGCACTAGGCTGCAGCTAAGCCCCCGAGTGGGAGGTCTGCTCTCCACTCGGCAGGATTTCAGATACTTAGGCGAGCATTGGGCTGCAGCTAAGCCCCCGAGTGGGAGGTCTGCTCTCCACTCGGTAGGATTTCAGATACTTAGGCGAGCACTGGGCTGCATCTAAGCCCCCGAGTGGGAGGTTTGCTCTCCACTCGGTAGGATTTTGTATTGGTGGCATAGCTCAGAAGGAAAGGGTAGCAGTCGACCTGCACCTCGTCTTCCTTACAGAGCGCATGTTGTACTTGTGGTGTAGCTCAGAAGGAGAGGGTAGCAGTCGACCTGCACCTCGTCTTCCTTGCAGAGCGCACGTTGTACTTGTGGCGTAGCTCAGAAGGAGAGGATAGCAGTCGACCTGCACCTCGTCCTCCTTGCGAAGCGCATGTTGTATTTGTACTTAGGCGAGTGCAATGCTGCAGCTAAGCCTCCGAGTGGAAGGCTGGCTTACCACTCGACAGGATTTTGTTTATCTTAGGCGAGCGCAAGGCTGCAGCTAAGCCTCCGAGTGGAAGGCTGGCTTACCACTCGACAGGATTTTGTTTATCTTAGGCGAGTACTTGGACTGCAGCTAAACCTCCGACTGGAAGGCTGGCTTACCACTCGACAGGATTTTGTTTATCTTAGGCGAGTACTTGGACTGCAGCTAAGCCTCCGAGTGGAAGGCTGGCTTACCGCTCGAGAGGATTTTATTTATCTTAGGCGAGTACTTGGACTACAGCTAAGCCTCCGAGTGGAAGGCTGGCTTGCCACTCGGTAGGACTTTGTTTATCTTAGGCGAAACGGATTTCGTAGCTAAGCCTTCGTGTGGGAGACTGACTCACCACTCGGTTAGGATTTTTTTTTACAGACTTGGGCGAATCGGATTCGCAGCCAAGCCACCCACTGGGGGATTGTTTTGAGTGGACAAAAGAAATAACGATTACTGGGAAGATTATAAAGCTCTTGTCTTTGATAAATAAACTACAGAAGTACTTTTATTACAACTCATCCGAGTGAATACTTAGGTGTAAAAGGGGCAGAGAAGCTCCGCGTTCCAAGCTCGGGGCTCGTCGATCTGATGCTCGACATTGTAAAGACGGTATGCTCCATTGTGGAGAACCTTGGTGACGATGAAGGGACCTTCCCAAGAAGGAGCAAGCTTGTGAGGTTTCTGCTGATCCACTCGGAGAACTAAATCTCCTTCCTGGAAGGCTCGACTCTTCACGTTTTTGGCGTGGAAGCGATGCAAGTCTTGTTGGTAAATGGTCGATCTGATCAGAGCCATCTCCCTTTCTTCCTCTAAAAGGTCGACTGCATCCTGTCGTGCTTGTTCTGCTTGAGCTTCAGTGTAGAGCTCGACCCGGGGAGCATTGTGGAGAAGGTCACTCGGCAAGACTGCTTCAGCTTCGTAGACCAAGAAGAATGGAGTTCTTCCAGTCGACCGGTTGGGCGTGGTCCTTAACCCCCAAAGCACTAAGGGAAGTTCACCGACCCATGCACCAGCTGCATGCTTAAGATCACGCATCAAACGGGGTTTCAACCCTTTGAGAATCAAACAGTTGGCTTGTTCTGCTTGTCCATTCGACTGTGGGTGAGCGACTGAAGCATAGTCGACTCGCGTGCCTTGAGATGTGCAGAAAGCTCTGAACTCTTCGGAGTCGAAGTTTGACCCATTGTCAGTGATGATGCTGTGCGGGACCCCATATCTGAATATCCATTCTCTGATGAAGCTGATAGCAGTACCAACATCGAGGTTCTTGATGGGTTTAGCTTCGATCCACTTAGTGAACTTGTCGACTGCTACCAGCACATGGGTAAAACCGCTTCTGCCTGTTCTCAAAGGACCGACCATATCCAAACCCCACACTGCAAAGGGCCAGACGAGTGGTATAGTCTTCAAAGCTGACGCGGGCTTGTGCGACATATTGGAGTAAAATTGGCATTTCATTCGCCATTTCATTCGCTCTTGGCCAATAAAATCCGGCTCGGTATGCTTTGGCCATGATGGTCCGAGAGGACGCATGATGGCCACAGGTCCCCGAGTGGATGTCATCAAGGATTATTTGACCTTCCTCCGGTGTTATGCATTTCTGACCAACTCCAGTCGCGCTTTCTCTGTACAACTGTCCTCTTATCACGGTAAAGGCTTTAGATCGGTGGATGATCTGTCGAGCCTCTTCTTTGTCCTCCGGGAGTTCTTTCCTCAAGATATATGCGATATATGGTACTGTCCAATCTGGAGTGATCACTAGAACTTCCATGATCAGGTCGACCACTGCTGGGACTTCAACCTCAGTCGGGTCCGTAACACTCTTAGGTTGCGGAGCTTCATCGGTAAAAGGATCTTCTACGACTGACAGAATGTGGATATGCTCCAAGAACACATCACTGGGGATGGCTTCTCTCTTGGATCCTATCTTCGCCAGATCATCAGCTGCTTGATTTTTCAGTCGGGGTATGTGGTGGAGCTCTAACCCTTCGAACTTCTTTTCGAGCTTCCTCACTGCATTGCAGTATCCAGTCATGGCTGGGCTTCTAACGTCCCACTCCTTCATCACCTGATTGACCACCAAATCTGAGTCGCCATAAACCATAAGGCGACGGACGCCGAGTGAAATGGTCATGCGCAACCCATACAAGAGTGCTTCATATTCTGCTTCGTTGTTGGAGGAATCAAAGTGGATTTGGAGCACATATATGAGTTTATCTCCTCAGGGGGAAACCAACACTACCCCGGCACCGGAACCATTCAGCATTTTAGAGCCATCAAAGAACATGGTCCAATGCTCCGAGTGAACTTGAGTCGTCTGCTGTTGCTCAATCCACTCGGCAAGGAAATCTGCTATAGCCTGGGACTTAATGGCTTTCTTTGCCTCGAATTTGACATCAAGGGGAAGGAGTTCAATCGCCCATTTAGCCACTCGACCAGTTGCATCTCTGTTATGCAGAATCTCTGACAATGGTGCGTCGTTGACGACTGTAATGTCATGATCAGAGAAATAATGAGCAACCTTCTTCATGGTCATGTAGATCCCATATACGAGCTTCTGATAATGAGGGTATCTTTGCTTCAATGGGGTCAAAACTTCAGAGAGATAATACACTAGGCGCTGAACTTTGAAGGCTTTCCCTTCTTCTTCCCGCTCGACCGTAAGTACTGTATTGACGACTTGTCCTGTGGATGCAATATAAAGCAACAGAGGCTCTTTGCTGATTGGAGCAGCAAGCACCGGCTGAGTGGAGAGAAGAGTTTTTAACTCGGCAAATGCTGCATCAGCTTCTGGAGTCCACTCGAACTTGTCTGCCTTCTTCATCAGTCGGTAAAGGGGCAATGCCTTTTCACCGAGGCGAGAGATGAATCAACTTAAAGCGGCCAAGCATCCAGTAAGCTTCTGGACGTCGTGCACATGCATAGGGCGTTTCATTCGGAGTATGGTGCCAACTTTTTCTGGGTTAGCATCGATTCCTGGTTCTAAAACGAGAAAACCGAGTAACTTTCCGCCAGGTACTCCGAATGTGCACTTCGATGGATTGAGCTTGATATCATACCTTCTGAGGTTGGCAAATGTTTCGGCTAGGTCAGTCAATAGGTCAGAACCCTTTCGCGACTTGACCACGATATCATCCATGTATGCTTCCACATTCCGACTGATTTGAGTGAGTAAACACTTTTGAATCATTCTCATGAACGTGGCTCCGGCATTCTTGAGGCCGAATGGCATGGTGATATAGCAGAATCACCCGAATGGAGTGATGAAAGCTGTTTTGATTTCGGCAGGTCCATACAAACGGATCTGATGATACCCGGAATAAGCGTCTAGAAAAGACAATCTCTCGCACCCTGCGGTCGAGTCGACAATTTGGTCGATGCGAGGGAGAGGAAAATGATCTTTCGGGCAGGCCCGATTGATATGTTTGAAATCAATGCACATGCGAAGTGAGTTGTCCTTCTTGGGGACCATGACGACATTGGCGAGCCACTCGGAGTGGTATATCTCTCGAATGAACTCTGCTGCAAGGAGTCGAGCCACCTCCTCGCCAATGGCTTTTTTCTTCTGAACGGCGGACCGTCGAAGATGTTCTTTAACAGGTTTTGCTTTTGAGTCGACTCTAAGGCGATGCTCAGCCAGCCCCTTGGGAACACCCGGCATGTCAGCTGGCTTCCATGCAAAGATGTCCCAGTTCTCACGGAGGAACTGGATGAGCGCTTCTTCCTATTTAGAGCCGAGTGTTGTGGAAATATGGGTCGGAGCTGCATTGGGGTCAGTCGGGTGGATATGAACTGGCTTCGTCTCACTGGACGACTGAAATGCTGACTCTATGGCGGGCTTCTTGGCCCGCAGTAAATCACTCGGATCTGCATTCTTCTTGTATTCCTCCAGCTCTACCACTGTTATCTGGTCATCCGCAATCTTTGAGCCTTTCTGGAAACACTCTTCTGCCTTCTTCCGGCTGCCAGTGATGGTGATCACGCCTTTGGGGCCAGGTATCTTTAACTTGAGGTATACATAACATGGTCGAGCCATGAAGCGGGCATAGGCTGGCCTTCCCAAAATAGCGTGGTAGGCGCTTCGGAAATCCACGACTTCAAATGTCAGCTTCTCTTTGCGGAAATGCTTCGAGTCGCCGAACACTACATCCAAAGCTATTTGGCCGAGTGACTCAGCCTTCTTTCCTGGAATGACTCTGTGAAAACTCATGTTGCTGGAACTAAGCCTGGACATCGGAATGCCCATTCCCTTGAGCGTCTCTACATACAGTATATTCAATCCACTGCCGCCATCCATCAATACCTTCGTCAGTCGAGTGCCTTCGACGACTGGGTCGACCACCAGCGCTTGCCTCCTAGGGGTGGCAATGTGAGTAGGATGGCCAGACTGGTCGAAAGTAATGGGAGTTTGCGACCATCTCAGATAGTTTGGTGTCGCCGGGGCGACCATATTGACCTCACGGTTGATCACTTTCAGTCGACTTTTGCTCTCTACATCAGCAAAAATCATCAGAGTGGAGTTGACATGAGGGTACTCTCCATCACTGTCCTCCTTGTCCTCAGCCTTGTCCGACTCCTTCTCTTTGTCCTTCGGTTGTTTCCCTTGAAACTGCTGGATTAAGAGTCGGCACTGGCGAGTGGTATGCTTTGGGTAGATGAAGTTACCCTCTTCGTCTTTCTTCGTGTGGATATGACACGGTAGATCCATCACATCATTACCTTCCTTATCTTTTACCTTCTTGGGGTTCCAAGATCCTTTGGGCTTCCCTTTGAATTTGCCCTGAGTCACGGCCAGAGCTTCTCTAGGAGCAGCTGGCTCGGCCTTCCGCTTTTGCTTCCAACTGGAGTTTCCTTTATCCGACTGACTCGGCTTGTACTTGCCACTCCGGAGTCGGTCCTCTTCTTCGCCATTGGCGTACTTGGTGGCTATTTCCATCATCCGACTTAGGGTCATATCTCCAGTTCGACCAAACTTCAATCTCAACTCTCTGTTCTTGACACCATCCTTGAAGGCGTAGACCGCTTGATGGTCTGACACATTCTCTACAGTATGATGCAAAGTGATCCATCTCTGGATGTAATCTCTCAGAGTTTCACTCGACTTTTGTACACAAATTTGCAGCTCAGTCAATCCGGCCGGTCGCTTGCAAGTTCCCTCGAACGTCCTGACGAACACTCGGGAAAGATCTTCCCAGGTGTAAATGCTGCTAGGGGCTAACTGATTCAACCACGCCCTGGCCAAACCCTCTAGCATAAGTGGCAAATTCTTCATGGCCACCTCATCATTACCGCCACCAATCTGAACAGCCACTCGGTAGTCTTCAAGCCAAGTTTCAGGCTTAGACTCTTTGGTGAACTTACTCACCCCAGTCGCCAACCTGAAGTTGGGGGGTATCACTGCAGCTCTGATGGCTCTGCTAAAACATTCTGGACCTGAAACATGGACTTGGCTGCTTGTGGGCACATCTCTGTCATGGCCACCTCTATGAGCTCTGTTCCGGTCGACCAAACCTTGCACGATGATGGATCTCGCGTCAAAGCCTGGATCTCTGGGGTCGACTGGAGCTCTCTGCCCAACACTGAGCTGGCGTCTGTCATCTTGCAGCCGATGGGCGTTAGACCCACTTCTCGGGGGAGGAGTGGGCACTCGACGTCTGTCATCACGATCAAATTGATCATCATAGTGGTCCCGCCGGCCTTCACGTCCCGTGCGCCTTGGAGGCGACCTTGGACTGTGAGCCGACTGAACAGTATTCGCAGCGACGGATCGACTGTGAATCCTGTTGCGCGACTGTGACACAGCTGAATTCTGATCTCCTGCCGCCCGGAGCAAATCTCTGATCTGCATCAAGCCTCTTCCAGCCTTTGACTGAGAGGGCTGAATTGACTCCGCTATACGGGCTGCAGCTGCCAAATTCTGAATTGGGGTTCGATATACCTGAGTCGGTTGCGGAAAGAGCTGACGTCGGTTGGAGTTGGTCACTTGTTGATGCGCACGCTCGTCAAGTGCTCGCTGGAGGTTCTCCAGTCGAGTGCGTTCAGCCAGGTTGGCTAAACGCGCCTCTTCCAGGGCACGAGCCTCATGAGTTTCTCCTGCAATGGGAGTATGCAGGGCATCCATGTTCCGACGGCAAAGTTCTTCCCTCTGCTGAGAAGTGAGTGGCTCGGGCTGATACTCTTCGTGGGCTTGAGCAGGGTCGCCCCCGTCGTCCATCCCGTCGTCGCGGGGGAAACTGGGAGGACTACGAGGCCTGTTGACCATCAGGACCTCCACCGCTGGATCACTGCTATCGCACTCGGATGTAGTCTCTACGGAGCTAGTCGACAGGTCGAACAGGCTGTAGAGAGATTCATCAGGCTCAATTGTCGCGACTTGGGTGGTGGCCGATTGGCAAGCCACTGCATGTCTCACCCATCGCTGGAGCCTCGACCGACCGGAGCGCTTGCGCTGGCGGGAGACAGGGAGGGAGGACGGCGCAGGAGTCGATCGGTATGGGGTCGACGGCTGCCGCAGCAAGACGCCGCGGACACACGCCTGAAAGTGCGTTGCCCCGCGGACGGGGAGCGCGTCGATGTCGAGTGGTGCCTCCTGGAGCCAAGCGGAGTCGTCGGCGATGAAAGCAAGCGCACCGAGACGGATCTCGCGGCCCTTGACCAGAGCTCCGCCGGAAACCATGATGAAGGCGATCGGACAAGTTGCAACTTCTCCAAAAAAGTCGCTAAGACACCTGCCCCACGGTGGGCGCCAACTGTCATGGTTCTAAGTCTGACAGTAGAATGGGGCCGAAACCAACTCAAATAAGTTCAAGGAGGAAAAGAAGACGGTCATGATAGATTGGTGAATGAGGAAGGAAAAGAAAAGGTATGGAGAGGCAAGATCCTAGCTATGGAGTAGTTGTACACACGAGTGTTTAACGAGTTCAGGCCCTTCTCTGAGGAAGTAAAAGCCCTACGTCTCGGAGCCCGGAGGCGGTCGACTGGTTTATGTGTATATGAGTTACAGGGGTGCGAACCCTTCTACCAATGGAGGGGGGTGGCTTATATAGAGGACGCCAGGACCCCAGCCAACCCACGTAGTAGAGGGTTAAAGTACACTAAGGCCGGGCGTTACTGGTAACGCCCTACATAAAGTGTCATCATGACCATTAAGACTACTTAATTACAGACCGTTTGGATACAGAGTAGATCCTGAACTCCTGATGGTCGAGTGAGTCTTCATGGTCGAGTGTCTTCTGGCCGGTCGAGTGGAGTCTCTCTTGGTCGGGTGGAGTCTCTCTTGGTCGACTGGAAGGTAGCTTCGTCTAAGGATGTCCTTGGGTATGGTATCCTAGATAGGTCTATGACCCTACCCTAGGTATATAACATCATCAACACCTCTAGACACAACAATTGATCCTTGAGATCTATTAGCCGTGTGCGGTGCCCCCCTCCACCATATTCCACCTAGAAAATATCGTAGCGGTGCTTAGGCGAAGCCCTGCATCGGTAGAGCATCATCATCGTCACCACGCCGTCGTGCTGACGGAACTCTCCCTCGAAGCTCGGCTAGATCGGAGTTCGAGGGACGTCATCGAGCTGAATGTGTGCTGAACTCGGAGGTGCCGTACATTCGGTACTTGGATCGGTCGGATCGTGAAGACGTACGACTACATCAACCGCGTTGGGCTAACGCTTCCGCTTTCGGTCTACGAGGGTACGTGGACACACTCTCCCCTCTTGTTGCTATGCATCACCATGATCCTGTGTGTGCATAGGAATTTTTTTGAAATTACTACATTCCCCAACAGTGGCATCCGAGCCAGGTTGTATGCGTAGATGTTATATGCACGAGTAGAACACAAGTGAGTTGTGGGAGATACAAGTCATACTGCTTACCAGCATGTCATACTTTGGTTCGGCGGTATTGTTGGATGAAGCGGCCCGGACTGACATTACGCGTACGCTTACGCGAGACTGGTTCTACGGACGTGCTTTGCACATAGGTGGCTGGCGGGTGTCAGTTTCTCCAACTTTAGTTGAACCGAGTGTGGCTACGCCCGGTCCTTGAGAAAGTTAAAACAGCACTAACTTGACGAACTATCATTGTGGTTTTGATGCGTAGGTAAGAACGGTTCTTGCTAAGCCTGTAGCAGCCACGTAAAACTTGCAACAACAAAGTAGAGGACATCTAACTTGTTTTTGCAGGGCATGTTGTGATGTGATATGGTCAAGATGTGATGCTATATTTTATTGTATGAGATGATCATGTTTTGTAACCGAGTTATCGGCAACTGGCAGGAGCCATATGGTTGTCGCTTTATTGTATGCAATGCAATCGACCTGTAATTGCTTTACTTTATCACTAAGTGGTAGCGATAGTCATAGAAGCAATAGGTGGCGAAATGACAACGATGCTACAATGAAGATCAAGGTGTCGCGCCGGTGACGATCGTGATCATGACGGTGCTTCGGAGATGGAGATCACAAGCACAAGATGATGATGGCCATATCATATCACTTATATTGATTGCATGTGATGTTTATCCCTTATGCATCTTATTTTGCTTTGATTGACGTTAGCATTATAAGATGATCTCTCACTAAATTTCAAGGTATAAGTGTTCTCCCTGAGTATGCACCGTTGCAAAAGTTCTTCGTGCTGAGACACCACGTGATAATCGGGTGTGATAGGCTCTACTTTCAAATACAACAGGTGCAAAACAGTTGCACACACGGAATACTCAGGTTAAACTTGACGAGCCTAGCATATACAGATATGGCCTCAGAACACTAAGACCGAAAGGTCGAGCGTGAATCATATAGTAGATATGATCAACATAGTGATGTTCACCATTGAAAACTACTCCATCTCACGTGATGATCGAACATGGTTTAGTTGATTTGGATCACGTGATCGCTTAGATGATTAGAGGGATGTCTATCTAAGTGGGAGTTCTTAAGTAATATGATTAATTGAACTTAAATTTATCATGAACTTAGTACCTGATAGTACTTTGCTTGTCTATGTTTGTTGTAGATAGATGGCTCGTGTTGTTGTTCCGTTGAATTTTAATGCGCTCCTTGAGAAAGCTAAGTTGAAAGATGATGGTAGCCATTACACGGACTAGGTCCATAACTTGAGGATTATCCTCATTGCTGCATAGAAGAATTACGTCCTGGAAGCACCGCTGGGTGCCAGGCCTGCTGCAGATGCAACTGACAACGTTAAGAACGTCTGGCAGAGCAAAGCTGATGACTACTCTATAGTTCAGTGTGTCATGCTTTACGGCTTGGAACCGGGACTTCAACGACGTTTTGAACGTCATGGAGCATATGAGACGTTCTAGGAGTTGAAGTTAATATTTCAAGCAAATGCCCAGATTGAGAGATATGAAGTCTCCAATAAGTTCTATAGCTGCAAGATGGAAGAGAATAGTTCTGTCAGTGAACATATACTCAAAATGTCTGGGTATAATAATCACTTGATTCAACTGGGAGTTAATCTTCCTGATGATAGTGTCATTGGTAGAATTCTTCAATCACTGCCACCAAGCTACAAGAGCTTCGTGATGAACTATAATATGCAATAGATGAATGAGACTATTCCCAAGCTCTTCGCAATGCTAAAAGCTGCGGAGGTAGAAATCAAGAAGGAGCATCAAGTGTTGATGGTCAATAAGACCACCAGTTTCAAGAAAAAGGGTAAAGGGAAGAAGTAGGGGAGCTTCAAAAAGAACAGCAAACAAGTTGCTGCTCAAGAGAAGAAACCTAAGTCTGGACCTAAGCCTGAGACTGAGTGCTTCTACTTCAAGCAGACTGGTCACTGGAAGCGGAACTGCCCCAAGTATTTGGCGGATAAGAAGGATGGCAAGGTGAACAAAGGTATATGTGATATACATGTTATTGATGTGTACCTTACTAATGCTCGCAGTAGTACCTGGGTATTTTATATTAGTTCTGTTGCTAATATTTGCAACTCGAAACAGGGACTACGGATTAAGAAAAAATTGGCTAAGGACGAGGTGACGATGTGTGTGGGAAATGGTTCCAAAGTCGATGTGATCGCAGTCGGCACGCTACCTCTACATCTACCTTCGGGATTAGTTTTAGACCTAAATAATTGTTATTTGGTGCCAGCGTTAAGCCTGAACATTATATCTGGATCTTGTTTGATGCGAGACGGTTATTCATTTAAATCAGAGAATAATGGTTGTTCTATTTATATGAGCAATATATTTTATGGTCATGCACCCTTGAAGAGTGGTTTATTTTTATTAAATCTCGATAGTAGTGATACACATATTCATAATGTTGAAGCCAAAAGATGCAGAGTTGATAATGATAGTGCAACTTATTTGTGGCACCGCTGTTTGGGTCATATTGGTGTAAAGCGCATGAAGAAACTCCATACTGATGGACTTCTGGAATCACTTGGTACTTGCAAACCATGCCTCATGGGCAAGATGACTAAAACGCCGTTCTCTGGAACTATGGAGCGAGCAACATATTTGTTGGAAATCATACATACTGATGTATGTGGTCCAATGAACATTGAGGCTCGCGGCGGGTATCGTTATTTTCTCACCTTCACAGATGATTTAAGCAGATATGGGTATATCTACTTAATGAAACATAAGTTTGAAACATTTGAAAAGTTCAAAGAATTTCAGAGTGAAGTGGAAAATCATCGTAACAAGAAAATAAAATTCCTACAATCTGATCATGGAGGAGAATATTTGAGTTACGAGTTTGGTTTACATTTGAAACAATGCGGAATAGTTTTGCAACTCACGCCACCTGGAACACCACAACGTAATGGTGTGTCCGAACGTCGTAATCGTACTTTACTAGATATGGTGCGATCTATGATGTCTCTTACTGATTTACTGCTATCATTTTGGGGTTATGCTTTAGAGACGGCCGCATTCACATTAAATAGGGCACCATCAAAATCCGTTGAGACGACACTTTATGAACTGTGGTTTGGCAAGAAACCAAAGTTGTCGTTTCTTAAAGTTTGGGGTTGTGATGCTTATGTGAAGAAACTCCAGATAAGCTCGAACCCAAATCGGAGAAATGTGTCTTCATAGGATACACAAAAGAGACTATTGGGTACACCTTCTATCACAGATCTGAAGGCAAGACTTTTGTTGCTAAATTTGGATCCTTTGTAGAGAAGGAGTTTCTCTCGAAAGAAGTGAGTGGGAGAAAAGTAGAACTTGATGAGGTAACTATACCTGCTCCCTTATTGGAAAATAGTTCATCACAGAAACCGGTTCCTGTGACGACTACACCAATCAGTGAGGAAGCTAATGATATTGATCATGAAACTTCAGATCAAGTTACTACCAAACCCCGTAGGTTAACCAGAGTAAGATCCGCACCAGAGTGGTACGGTAATCCTATTCTGGAAATTATGTTACTTGACCATGGCGAACCTACGAACTATGAGGAAGCAATGATGAGCCCAGATTCCGCAAAATGGCTTGAGGCCATGAAATCTGAGATGGGATCCATGTATGAGAACAAAGTATGGACTTTGGTTGACTTGCCCGATGATCGGCAAGCCATCGAGAATAAATGGATCTTCAAGAGGGAGACTGACGCTGATGGTAATGTTACTGTCTACAAAGCTCGACTTGTTGCGAAAGGTTTTCGACCAGTTCAAGGAGTTGACTACGATGAGACTTTCTCACCCGTAGCGATGCTTAAGTCTGTCCGAATCATGTTAGCAATTGCTGCATTTTATGATTATGAAATATGGCAAATGGATGTCAAAACTGCATTCCTGAATGGATTTATGGAAGAAGAGTTGTATATGATGCAACAAGAAGCTTTTGTCGATCCAAAAGGTGCTAACAAAGTGTGCAAGCTCCAGCGATTCATTTATGGACTGGTGCAAGCCTCTCGGAGTTGGAATAAACGCTTTGATAGTGTGATCAAAGCATATGGTTTTATACAGACTTTTGGAGAAGCTTGTATTTACAAGAAAGTGAGTGGGAGCTCTATAGCATTTCTGATATTATATGTAGACGACATATTGTTGATTGGACATGATATAGAATTTCTGGATAGCATAAAAGGATACTTGAATAAAAGTTTTTCAATGAAAGACCTCGATGAAGCTGCTTACATATTAGGCATCAAGATCTATAGAGATAGATCAAGACGCTTAATTGGACTTTCACAAAGCACATACCTTGATAAAGTTTTGAAAAAGTTCAAAATGGATCAAGCAAAGAAAGGGTTCTTGCCTGTATTACAAGGTGTGTAGTTGAGTCAGACTCAATGTCCGACCACAGCAGAAGATAGAGAGAAAATGAAAGATGTTCCCTATGCTTTAGCCATAGGCTCTATCATGTATGCAATGCTGTGTACCAGACCTGATGTATGCTTAGCAATAAGTTTAGCAGGGAGGAACAAAACTAATCCACGAGTGTATCACTGGACAGCGGTCAAGAATATCCTGAAATACCTGAAAAGGACTAAGGATATGTTTCTTGTTTATGGAGGAGACAAAGAGCTAGTCGTAAATGGTTACGTCGATGCAAGCTTTGACACTGATCCGGACGATTCTAAATCGCAAACCGGATACGTGTTTATATTGAACGGTGGAGCTGTCAGTTGGTGCAGTTCTAAGCAAAGCATCGTGGCGGGATCTACATGCGAAGCAGAGTACATAGCTGCTTCGGAAGCAGCAAATGAAGGAGTTCATATCCGATCTACGTGTCATACCTAGTGCATCGGGACCAATGAAAATCTTCTGTGACAATACTGGTGCAATTGCCTTAGCAAAGGAATCCAGATTTCACAAGAGGACCAAGCACATCAATAGACGCTTCAATTCCATCCGGGACCAAGTCCAGGTGGGAGACATAGAGATTTGCAAGATACATACAGATCTGAATGTTGCAGACCCGTTGACCAAGCCTCTTCCATGAGCAAAACATGATCAGCACCAAGGCTCCATGGGTGTTAGAATCATTACTATGTAATCTAGATTATTGACTCTAGTGCTAGTGGGAGACGGAAGGAAATATGCCCTAGAGGCAATAATAAAGTTATTGTTTATTTCCTTATATCATGATAAATGTTTATTATTCATGCTAGAATTCTATTAACTAGAAACATAATACATGTGTGAATACATATAGTGTCACTAGTATGCCTCTACTTGACTAGCTTGTTGATCAAAGATGGTTGTGTTTCTTGACCATAGACATGAGTTGTCATTTGATTTACGGGATCACATCATTAGGAGAATGATGTGATTGACTTGACCCATTCCGTTAGCTTAGCACTTGATCGTTTAGTATGTTGCTATTGCTTTCTTCATGACTTATACATGTTCCTACAACTATGAGATTATGCAACTCCCGTTTACCGGAGGAACACTTTGTGTGCTACCAAAAGTCACAACGTAACTGGGTGATTATAAGGGAGCTCTACAGGTGTCTCCAAAGGTACATGTTGAGTTGGCGTATTTCGAGATTAGGTTTTGTCACTCCGATTGTCGAAGAGGTATCTCTGGGCCCTCCCGGTAATGCACATCACTATAAGCCTTGCAAGCAATGTAGCTAATGAGTTAGTTATGGAATGATGCATTATTTAACGAGTAAAGAGACTTGCCGGTAACGAGATTGAACTAGGTATTAAGATACCGACGATCGAATCTCGGGCAAGTAACATACTGATGACAAAGGGAACAATGTATGTTGTTATGCGTTTGACTGATAAAGATCTTTGTAAAATATGTAGGAGCCAATATGAGCATCCAGGTTCCGCTATTGGTTATTGACCGGAGACGTGTCTCGGTCATGTCTACATAATTCTCGAACCCGTAGGGTCCGCTCGCTTAAAGTTAGATGACTGATATATTATGAGTTTATGTGTTATGATGTACCGAATATAGTTTGCAGTCCCGGATGTGATCACGGACATGACGAGGAGTCTCGAAATGGTCGAGACATGAAGATTGATGTATTGGATGACTATATTCGGACACTGGAATAGTTCCGGGGGTTATCGGATGTATACCGGAGTACCGGGGGGTTACCGGAACCCCCCGGGGGGTTACCAGAACCCCCCGGGGGGTTAATGGGCCTCATGGGCCCAAAGTGGAGCAAAGGAGGGGCGGCCAGGGCAGGCCGCGCGCCCCCTCCCCCTCTAGTCCGAATAGGGCAAGGAGGGGGGCGGCGCCTCCCTTTCCTTCCTCTGCTCTCTCCCTACCTTCCCCCTCTCCTACTTCGACAAGGAAAGGAGGGAGTCCTACTCCCGGTGGGAGTAGGAGTCCTCCTGGCGCGCCCCCTCCTAGACGGCCGCCCCCTCCCCCTTAC
Organism: Triticum dicoccoides; assembly: GCF_002162155.2. Classification (NCBI taxonomy): domain Eukaryota; kingdom Viridiplantae; phylum Streptophyta; class Magnoliopsida; order Poales; family Poaceae; genus Triticum; species Triticum dicoccoides. Next base: position 339,982,289 of record NC_041389.1, on the reverse strand, counting down.
TCCTTTATATACGGTGGCAGGGGGCACCTCTAAACACAACAATTGATCCTTGAGATCTATTAGCCGTGTGCGGTGCCCCCCTCCACCATATTCCACCTCGATAATATCATAGCGGTGCTTAGGTGAAGTCGTGCGTCGGTAGAGCATCATCATCGTCACCACGCCGTCGTGCTGACGGAACTCTCCCTCGAAGCTCAGCTAGGTCGGAGTTCGAGGGACGTTATCGAGCTGAACGTGTGCTGAACTCGGAGGTGCCGTACGTTCGATACTTGGATCAGTCGGATCGTCAAGATGTATGACTACATCAACTACGTTGTGCTAACACTTCCGCTTTCGGTCTACGAGGGTACGTGGACACACTCTCCCCTCTCGTTGCTATGCATCACCATGATCCTGTGTGTGCGTAGGAATTTTTTTGAAATTACTACGTTCCCCAACATTCTTCCCTTGAGCAGCAACTTGTTTGCCATTCTTCTTGAAGTTCCCCTTCTTCTTCCCTTTACCCTTTTTCTTGAAACTAGTGGTCTTATTGACCATCAACACTTGATGCTCCTTTTTTATTTCTACCTGTGCAGCTTTTAGCATTGCGAAGAGCTCGGGAATAGTCTTGTTCATCCCTTGCATATTATAGTTCATCACGAAGCTCTTGTAGCTTGGTGGCAGTGATTGAAGAATTCTGTCAATGACACTATCATCAGGAAGATTAACTCCCAGTTGAATCAAGTGATTATTATACCTACACATTTTGAGTATATGTTCACTAACAAAACTATTCTCTTCCATCTTGCAGCTATAGAACTTATTGGAGACTTCATATCTCTCAATCCGAGCATTTGCTTGAAATATTAACTTCAACTCCTGGAACATCTCATATGCTCCATGACGTTCAAAACGTCGTTGAAGTCCCGGTTCTAAGCCATAGCATGGCACACTGAAATATCGATTAGTCATCAGCTTTGCCCTACCAGACATTCTTAACGTCATCAGTTGCATCTGCAGTAGGCCTGGCACCCAGCGGTGCTTCTAGGACGTAATTCTTCTATGCAGCAATGAGGATAATCCTCAAGTTACGGACCCAGTCCGTGTAATTGCTACCATCATCTTTCAACTTAGCTTTCTCAAGGAACGCATTGAAATTCAACGGAACAACAGCATGAGCCATCTATCTACAATAACATAGACAAGCAAAAATACTATCAGGTACTAAGTTCATGATAAATTAAAGTTCAATTAATCATATTACTTAAGATCTCCCACTTAGATAGACATCCCTCTAATCATCTAAGTGATCACGTGATCCAACTCAACTAAACCATGTCCGATCATCATGTGAGATGGAGTAGTTTTTAATGGTGAGCATCACTATGTTGATCATATCTATATGATTCACGCTCGACATTTCGGTCTCAGTGTTCCGAGGCCATATTTGTATATGCTAGGCTCGTCAAGTTTAACCTGAGTATTCCGTGTGTGCAACTGTTTTGCAACCGTTGTATTTGAACGTACTGCCTATCACACGCGATCATCACGTGGTGTCTCAGCACGAAGAACTTTCACAACGGTGCATACTCAGGGAGAACACTTATATCTTGAAATTTAGTGAGAGATCATCTTATAATGCTGCCGTCAATCAAAGCAAAATAAGATGCATAAAGGATAAACATCACATGCAATCAATATAAGTGATATGATATGGCCATCATCATCTTGTGCTGGTGATCACCATCTCCGAAGCACGGTCATGATCACCATCGTCACCGGCGCGACACCTTGATCTTCATCATAGCATCGTGGTCGTTTCGCCACCTATTGCTTCTACGACTATCGCTAACGCTTAGTGATGAAGTAAAGCAATTACAGGGCGATTGCATTGCATACAATAAAGCGACAACCATATGGCTCCTCTCAGTTGCCGATAACTTTGTTACAAAACATGATCATCTCATACAATAAAATTTAGCATCATTTCTTGACCATATCACATCACAACATGCCCTGCAAAAACAAGTTAGACGTCCTCTACTTTGTTGTTGCAAGTTTTACGTGGCTGCTACGGGCTGAGCAAGAACTGTTCTTACCTACACATCAAAACCACAACGATAGTTCGTCAACTTAGTGATGTTTTAACCTTCTCAAGGACCGGGCGTAGCCACACTCGGTTTAACTAAAGTTGGAGAAACTGACACCCGCCAGCCACCTATGTGCAAAGCACGTCCGTAGAACCAGTCTCGTGTAAGCGTACGCATAATGTCGGTCCGGGCCGCTTCATCCAACAATACCGCCGAATCAAAGTATGACATGCTAGTAAGTAGTATGAGTTGTATTGCCCACAACTCACTTGTGTTCTACTCGTGCATATAACATCTACGCATAAAACCAGGCTCGGATACCACTGTTGGGGAACATAGTAATTTCAAAAAAAATCCTATGCACACGCAAGATCATGGTGATGCATAGCAACGAGAGGGGAGAGTGTTGTCCATGTACCCTCGTAGACCAAAAGCAGAAGCGTTAGCACAATGCGGTTGATGTAGTCATACGTCTTCACGATCCGACCGATCAACTACCAAACGTACGACACCTCCGAGTTCAGCACACGTTCAGCTCGATGACGTCCCACGAACTCCGATCCAGCAGAGCTTTGTGGGAGAGTTCCGACAGCACGAGGCGTGATGACGGGGTTGATGATGCTACCGACGCAGGGCTTCGCCTAAGCACCGCTACGATATTACCGAGGTGGGATATGGTGGAGGGGGCACCGCACACGGCTAAGAGATCAAGAGATCAATTGTTGTGTCTAGAGGTGCCCCCTGCCCCCATATATAAAGGATCAAGGGGGAGGGGGCGACCGACCAGGAGGAGGCGTGCCAGGGAGGAGTCCTACTCCCACCGGGAGTAGGACTCCCTCTTTTCCTAGTTGGAGTAGGAGGGGGAAAGGAAGGGAGAGAGGAGAGGAAAAAGGGGGGGGCGCCGCCCCCCTTCCTTGTCCTATTCGGACTAGAGGGGGAGGGGGCGGCCTGCCCTGGCCGCCCCTCCTCTTCTCCACTAGGGCCCATGAGGCCCAATAAACCCCCTGGGGGGGTTCCGGTAACCCTCCCCCCCCGGTACTCTAGTATATGCCCGAAACCATTCCGGTGTCCGAACATAGTCATCCAATATATCGATCTTTATGTCTCGACCATTTCGAGACTCCTCATAATGTCCATGATCATATCCGGGACTCCTAACTACCTTCGGTACATTAAAACACAAAAACTCAAAATACCAATCGTCATCGAACTTTAAGCGTGCGGACCCTACGGGATTGAGAACTATGTAGACATGACCGGGATACGTCTCCGGTCAATAACCAATAGCTGAACCTGGATGCTCATATTGGCTCCTACATATTCTACGAAGATCTTTGTCGGTCAAACCGCATAACAACATACATTGTTCCCTTTGTCATCGGTATGTTACTTGTCTGAGATTCGATCGTCGGTATCTCAATACCTACTTCAATCTCGTTACTGGCAAGTCTCTTTACTCGTTACGTAATCCATTATCCCGCAACTAACTTATTAACTACATTGCTTGCAAGGCTTATAGAGATGTGCATTACCGAGAGGGCCCAGAGATACCTCTCCGACAATCAGAGTGACAAATCCTAATCTCGAAATACGCCAACTCAACATGTACCTTCCGAGACACCTGTAGAGCTCCTTTATAATCACCCAGTTACGTTGTGACTTTTGGTAGCACACAAAGTGTTCCTTCGGTAAACGGGAGTTGCATAATCTCATAGTCATAGGAACATGTATAAGTCATGAAGAAAGCAATAGCAGCATACTAAACGATCAAGTGCTAAGCTAACAGAATGGGTCAAGTCAATCACATCATTCTCCTAATGATGTGATCCCGTTAATCAAATGACAACTCATGTATATGGTTAGGAAACACGACCATCTTTGATCAACGAGCTAGTCAGGTAGAGGCATACTAGTGACACTATGTTTGTCTATGTATTCACACATGTATTATGTTTCCGGTTAATACAATTCTAGCATGAATAATAAACATTTATCATGATATGAGGAAATAAATAATAACTTTATTATTGTCTCTAGGGCATATTTCCTTCACTCATCAGTATTTTTCGGTTTTATTGAATGGAGAGAAGCTCGAATCTTTCAAACCTACAAGAGATATTCGGCAGGGAGACCCAATCTCCCCATATTTATTCTTGATAGCAGCAAAGGGCCTTTCGTGCCTACTCAAAACCAGTTCTCAGTCATCATTGGTAGGTATTCAGGTGGCCCCAATGGCTCCTACCGTTAACCACCTTTTGTTTGCAGATGATAGCCTGCTACTTTTCAAGGCGAGTGGGGGGATCTTTAGCGGTGTCAAACCTGCTAGCTACTTACTGTAGTGCATCAGGACAAAGGATTAATAATGAGAGAAGTCCTCAATTTTTTTCAGCAAAGGATGTCCAGGACCTGTAAGGGATATTGTCAAGAACAATTTGTAGGTACAAAATGAATCATTGAGTGATCGCTACTTGGGCATGCCTACTGATGTTGGCCACTCGAAAAATAGTACTTTCAGATATTTGAGGGACCGTGTTTGGGAAAAGATAAAGGGATGGATGGAGAAGCTCTTGTCAGCGGCAAGTAAAGAGATTTTGATCAAGTCTGTAGCACGGGCTATACCAGTCCATTCTATGTCATGCTTCAGGTTGCCGAGGGGGCTGTGCGAAAATATAACCTCCATTATAAGGCAATTCTGGTGGGGTAGCAAGCAAGGAAGGAGAAAGCCAAGCTGGGTGGCGTGGGATGTCATGACCAGGCCCAAACATTTGGGAGGGCTGGGTTTCCGTGATTTGGAGATCTTCAATTTGGCACTGCTAGCACGTCAAGCGTGGAGGACTTTGACGGAAGAGTCATCTCTTAGTACACGTATGCTGAAAGCGATATATTTCCCACAAAACACTTTGTTGGATGCGGAACTTGGTTCTCACCCTTCTCAAATTTGGAGAGCAATACTCGATGGTCAAGATATCCTAGCACAGGGGATTGATCGAATGATTGGGGATGGGGAGACTATAGATATTTGGCTGCATAATTGGATCCCTAGGGATAGTTATAAGAGGCCCATCACATCACTAATTCAGAACCCTCCTACCAGGGTTGCGCAGTTGATCCATGCACCAACGACGTCATGGAATGAGGACTATATAAGGTCTATCTTCACCTTTTGATGTTGTTGAGATTCTGAAGATAAGACTATGCACACGTAGAGTCGCCGACTTTTGGGCTTGGCATGAGGAGACACGCGGCAATTTCAGTGTTCGTTCCGCTTATCGAATGGTCTTGCGTACTAAGATGAACCGAGAAGCATGGTTACATGAAGAGGGGGGGGTCCTCGTTAGAACAAGCTGAGAGCAACAAGTGGAGCATGATATGGCATATCCAGGTTCCATCCAAACTAAGGATGTTTGTCTGGCGCCTTGCCAGGCATTCTATGTCGTGCGGAGAGGTCCTGAAGCATCGACACATGACAACTGAAGACACATGCCTGCTATGTGGGGGAAGAGATACATGGAAGCACACATTGCTGAGTTGTCCATTGGCTGTTGCTGTTTGGGCGCTCGCCCCGGAGGATCTCCTGGAACCAATGATTGAGCGGACAGAAGATAAAGCCAAGGACTGGCTCTTTGAGATACATGCAATATTACCTGCAGATCTGTTTCAAAGGCTCATTGTAACTCTTTGGGCGATCTGGAAAGCTCGACGAAAGGCTATTCACGAGGATATTTACCAGACGCCGCACTCCATCAACGGATTCATCAACAGCTACTTGGGGGATCTCCGGTTTATGAATCCCAGGGACCAGAAACCAAGGGGTGCGGCAATAGCGAGGCCTACTTGCTGGGTAAAACCACACGAAGGAGTAGCAAAGATAAATGTCGACGCCGCTGTATGACGACGAGCCTATGGGGCTGTTGGGGCCATCTGCAGGGATCAAGAAGGGGCCTTCTTGGGAGCCTCCACTCTTTTTTTTCAAATATATCGCTGATCCACAAACCTTCGAGGCACTGGTAATAAGGGACGCATTGGCTCTGTCGGAGGACCTCTATCTTCGGAGGATCCATGTAGCATCGGACTGCAAGGGGGTGGTCGAGGACATCAAGAAGGAAAATGCAGCGAGCTATTGAGCAATTATTCATGAAATAATAGATCATTCTATGTCTTTTGATTTCTGTAATTTTAGTCATGAGTTTAGAAGCTCGAATGTCGAAGCTCACAACTTAGCGAAGCATGCTCTTAATCTCGGTGGTGGCCGCCATGTTTGGTTAGGACATCCCGGGAATCTTTTGTTCGTCCCTGTAACTATAGTGACGAATTAATAAAGAACTTCGCGAGGTTGTCTCAAAAAAAAGTAGCAAAGAGCGCTATAAGCGCTAAATAGGAACCATCCTAATCAACGACCAAACATGAGACTCTCCAACACGCATTGTCGGACGTTAACGGGTCAGCTCACCTATAGTGCCGTTGTCCTCAGCGGTTTTGAGAACATTCTAGAACCTTCCATAACAAGTTATTTTCTGTTTTCTGCTTTATTTTCCTATTTTTTGTTTTTTTTTCTGTTTTCAACTTTGTGTACATTTTTCTAATTCAGAACAACTTTTTAACTTTGTGTAAAGGTTTTTTGAAAACCAAATATATTTCAGTTTTGGAACATATTTTAGATAATTATTTTTTTAATATATTCAAGAACATTTTTTAAAATTAGCAAACATTTATTAATTGAACATAAATTTGTAAATTTCAAAGTAGTTTTAAAATTTTCAAACATTTGAATTCGTGATTTTTTTTCAAAATTCAAAAGATTTATTAATTTTGTGAAGATCTTTTTGCACTTAATGAACACCTTTTGAAGTACAGTAACATTTTATAAATCCACGACCAATTTTAAAATCGGTAAAATTATAAATTCATGACAAATATATTAGATAACGAACATTTATGAAGTTTAAGAACCTTTTTTTAATTCATGAACATACTTTGAAATTCTTGAATAGTTTTAAATCTGTGTGTATTTTTTAAACTCATGAGTTGTTTTTAAATTTTCTTAAAGACTATTTGTATTTCCAAAGTTTTGTAGGTAGCTTACCAAGCTAACCGCTTGGTGTAAAAACTAATTGTATTTCCTTTGAAATGTATGAAATAAGAAAAGAAAAGAGAGAAAAAGGATATACTGGAACAGAAAGAAAAAACCGGCGCCCCGCGTCTCCACAGTAGATGTGATGTCCCCAAACGGAAAAGGTTTTGCCTCCTTTTCGGAAATTATTTGCTTATTACCTTGAGAGTGGACTTTGCAACAGATGTGATGTCGGTAGCTGTTGAAAGAAGTGTACTGTTGTATATGTAACATTACCTGTCCCTGAATCAGCAGTTTACCTAATGTGACAGGCTCTGGCGCGGTCAAGAAGCATGGTCGCTGCCATTTTGTGTCTCCCTGTCTGGAGATTCATGTCTGCGACAGGCATGAAGCAAGGTCTATTTCCACGTTTGGGAAAATCATGTAGACGACCTTTTAACATGTAGGCGCTTGAACATGTTGACTACATTTATTTGAACCCTGTCGGATACGCTTGATACAGGTTCTCTCTTTTGTTAGTACTTACACACCAAAAAAAAATAAATCATAGTGGACTATTGGTAACCGGCAGCGTGGTTGGTTTGGCACTATGTCTACAACCCAGACTGTCTCCGAGCCATGAAATTGCCGGCGCATGCATGCCTCGACTAGACAAACATGCACGACTGTCTATCACTTCCCGTCTGAGTCCCATGTTCTCCTGCACTACATCAACATCTGAAGAAACATCACACACACACATACACATACACACTATGCATCTCCTCCCCTCTGACCACTACTCTCTCCCTCTCTCTTTCTGTGTGTGTCTCTCTCTACCCTAATTAGGAGTACGGCAAGCTAAGCTACCGCAGTTACTGTTGCGGGAAAATACTACCACATATGCATTTCCCAAAGGAAGGTAGGTAGATGACCTACGTCGTACGTCAACATCATTAATAGAGAGCGAGAGAAAGTAGAGAGAGAAAGGAGGCCTCGAGGCCGAGGGAGACAAGAGGATCATGTAGAGAGAGAGAGAGAAAGCAATGCGTTTGTTTTGTTTGCTATTGGATTTATGTGGCGTGGCCCAGCAAGGGTGTGGGGAACAATGAATGTTTTGGTTGGCCCACAGACGTGGGCTCGTCAGGGCCTGCCTGCATGGGAGAGTCGAGCAAAAACCTTTACCATGGATGGAGATGGATCCTTCTAAAGCGGTAAAGCCACGCATGTGGTGGCCCGCACCGCCATCCCGGCCCTAAACTATCAACTCTACGCCGCCCTGCCCATCTCTTCCGAGGACAAGTTTTTCTTAAAAAAAAAGACTCTTCTAAGATTTTGGGTTTTTATCAGTTTTGCTATTGGTTATACTACACTACTCAGTTCTGCCACTAAATATTTTCACTGCTAAAAAGCCACTATTCTGTTAGGCGCATGCTCAAAAAAACCCATTTTTCACCGTTACCGTCAGGTCAATGGACGTTTGACCATGTTATATGACTATAATGCCCCTGGTCTCATTTTTCTTTTAAAAAAAGACGCTTCTAAGATTTCAGGTTTTTATCAGTTTTGCCAACGGTTGTACTACACTATTCAGTGCTGCCATTAAATGTTTTCACTGCTAAAAAACGCCACTGTTCCGTTAGGCGCATGCTCAAAAAAGCCATTTTTTCACCGTTACCGTCAAGTCAATGGACCTTGACCACGTTATATGACTATAATGGCCCTGGTCTCATTTGCAAGATCTATCTCCATCGTGTGCTCCCAACTTGTCAAGGAGTGGGAAAAGAAATTACAAGGAAAAAGAGCGACGAGGTGGATCAAACCAGGGACCTGAGTGTGGTGAGCGGGCAAGCTAACAACCACATCCAATCGAAGCATTTGTATGCAGAACAGATGTACTTGATTTTATCCAATAACTAACCTGCTCGTATCAGTTTCCCTAGCCGGAACAATAATCCCTAGCCGCCGCCTACCAGTCCTCAACTGCAACCGTCGGTCGACAGGCTGCCTGCCCAGCTCCGGCGTGCCTCCACTCGCCGCAGCCGCCGCACTACCCGCCCAGCACTGCCTCCACTCGCTGCAGCCGACGCACTACTCGCCCAGCGCTGCCTCCCGCCCAGCACCACCACTCGAGGCATGCAGCTCCAGCGCTTCTCCCGCCTGACTCCGCAGCTCCTCCACCTCCCATGATGCCTTGAAGTGAGTATGCCAATTCTTAGTGTGGTGCTTGTGTGGCTCATAGTAGCTTGTAGAGATGGAATTTCTTGTGTCGAATTTGTAGTAGCCTATTGGTGCCTTATTGATACTCACGTGCAATTTGGTACACGTGTTCTGATGGCCGGGATGGATACGGATACCAGAAGTAAAAAAAGGCTGCACATGTGAGGTTTGTAAACCTTGTTGCGTTTGTGTTGTTTTCACAAAAATGGGTAGGCACCATGCTGAAATTTTCAGAGAAATTTAGAAAACCATGTGCTCCTGCTATCATATTTGTTATTGCTGTCAATTAGTGTGTGATGCATGAATTAGCTAGCTGGAGAAATGGAGTAGCGAGCAACAAGAAACGATAATATATACTGCTTTGTTTGAATATTATTTACCTAAAGGATATAGGACATATATTTCCTTCTATGTTAAAGTTTTCCCTTAGCTCAGCTGGTTAGTGCGCGCGCCTGTTCAAGTCATGGTCTTGGGTTCAAACAAAGAGAGGATAGTTGACAAACGGGATAGGGGTATATTCGTCATCTACCTTCGGCCAACGTCCTTTCACATGACGGTAACGGTGAAAAATGGCTTTTTTGAGCACGTGTCTAATGGAACAGTGGCATTTTTGAGCAATAAAACTCTTTAGTGGCAAAACTGAGTAGCGTACTACAACCAATGGCAAAACTGATAAAAACCCGTAGATTTTTGTGTGTGAATTTGTAGAGGTTAATAAGCTTGCTGCCAAACTTTGGCAACAAAAGTCGTTAAAAATTGGTAGTAACTATTCAAGAGATGGACAATAACTAATTGGTAGCTAACCAATTGATAGCCAATTTTGTAAACTTGCCAATTATTGGCACCAAACCAATTAGGCTTGTAGTCTTGCTTTATTTGCTGGTTGGACGAGATTTTTTTAAAAATATAGTATCGTATACGTTAACTTACACTCATGTCTATAAATACATGATCATATTAAGACCAAGCTGATGGATCTTGAGATCGATGAAGTCATTATGGACATCTTGTAGTCCAGGGGTACGTTATACCACCGAAAGAATAATGTTGAAATGGCTGAAATAAATTTAGGAGATATACACCCATTTGTGCCAAATCTAGAATTTAAACCTGGATGGCTGGTTCCCGGTTGGACGAGTTTTCATTGCAGAGAAAATAAATTTTCATGTTAACCTAATTTGTTGTTTGTATTTTACAAGTTTATTTCCGAGTCTTCACATTCTAATTCTTAAATATGGTTCTTCTCCGCCTTCGCTGACTGGAGTTTGGACTAGGCGAGTTTATGCTGTATTGTATCCTTCCCCCTCTTATCTCTGTTATTATTGTTCTTTCCTATCTATTAATTTAAAGACACACGAGCTTTGCGTTTTAAAGGACAAAAAAATGGTTCTTCCACTTTACTATTGGTTTACCAAACTACTGTACCATGCATGTAAGCGTTATCATGGGTAAGAAAGTGTTGACGCAGCATGACACCGCATGCAGGACAGAACAGGCTTTGCTGTCTGGATCAGCAAGCGTGTTGGTCCGGTCATCAACATGTCCCGTCGGCCCTGCACATAGACATCAGATCAAGCCGGCATGGATTGGATACAACCTTGAAAACTAACATGCAGCAGTACGTTGGACGTACTACGTTAAAAGAGTACTCCTTAACTTATTCATTGCACGGACAGTTCATTAGGAAAATATTGCACATATCTACTTGGACTTTTCTGAAAATTCAGTGGGGTGTCACTAGGAGCCTTTCCTACCGTCTTGAAATCAGCGGATGTATATTGCTCGATGCATGTGAATTAAAAGAGCTGGCTCTCCAGGACTGGAGTTAGCTGACCCAATGGCCTCAGCAAATCTCTCAAACTCGGGCATCTTCAACGGCGACTCTCAAACCGCCCGCATACGTCCGGTCACGGAAGCCTTCTAACGAGGGCCTATATCAGTCCTCAGTATGGTCTGGACGTATTTTCTCCCGTAAATCGAAGACAAATGTGGGACTTTGCGGGCGTCCGGACCGTTGCCGCGCACGCTTCTGACCGCCCTGCGCCTCATCCAAACCCCCTCCCTCGCCCGCGCGCTTCCTGCCCGAAACGGCCAGCGCCACTCTAGAACGTCAGTGCCCGCATGCCCGGCCAGAGCGGACAGGACCACTCATTGGCGCCGACATTGAAGGGGCGCACCAGCTGAGAGAGGCCACCTGTGCCGCTTCTCGGTGCACGCGACTGTTTTGCGTTCAAACGACACGACGGTCGTTCGTGCATCCGTCTGCCCCCACATTAATGACATGCGGTTGCCAAGGCGGCTACTCCGGCGCCACCCATCCGTCCCTCTGCCGCCCACTGTTTTTATATAAACTGCTAGCCTGGCCATAGCCGCAGTCATCCGCCTCTGATCCCTCTCCGCACCACTCCCGCCGTGGATTCCTCCTGTTCGAAAGCTCTTTGGGACGGGTTGATGCCAGATCAGAAGAAGGAGATGGACACAATTGCTGTCGGCTGGCAGGATGGCTGGCAGCCGGAGGACGACGACATCCCAATGGAGGACGCAACCGACGATGAGCCGGTGCCACCCTCCTTGTCTGCACCACCACCGCCGGTGCATTGCACCATGACTATCGGCGAGGCCCATGCCCATTACATGGACACAGTGCGAGAGGAGCGGGATGAGCAACTCCGGGAGTTGTATGCCGACGACGCATACAACCACCAACTCCTCCAGGAGCACCTGCAGACGGAGGAGCAGCTCGCCGCCTACAGGGCGATCGCGTTGGACGCGGACGTGGCAGAGCAGGCGGCGCTGCTCGACTCCTACCACTCCACCCACGAGATCCTCCTCGCTCGCTGGCGGTACCGTCAGCGGGCGGCGGAGGTGGCGGCCGCCTACAAGGAGTGTGACGAGGCGGCGGACCAGGTGTTCAGTGAAACCGACGACGAGGACGACATCGTCGGCTCTGCTGAGGCCCCGCCCCGCCAACACGACGACGAAGCGACATGTCCGTGGGCACCGCCGGCAGCGAGGAAGAGTAGTGCACAGTTTATCCCCGCCGCTCAAGTCCCAAGAAGGTCACCGCTCCTCCCCTCCCGTCAACGCCAAGCTTGGTGGGTTGAGCATCGTCGGCCGATTGATTAGTCCCTTGGCAGCGACCTGGAGGGGGGCAGCTTCAGTTCCGGGGCTCCGAAGGCTGAGCTAGAGAAGGTGAAGCTTCATTTTTCAGGGCTCATGGCCGGAGATGGGGAGCGGGCACCGGCGATCTTTTAGTTTAGGTACTAGAGTCGGAGGAGCACAACTTTTAGTTAAACTATGTCTGAAATGTAATGAATTCCTCCATGTTTATATGAAAATGAAAATCCGCGGTGTTTGCAAGAACTTCGTCCGGTTTGTATGAAAATCCGGTCGTGTTCGAAATTTATGCAAACAGCGTTGGATGGTGGCCTCCAGCATCCGTGTCCGCTGATTGATCCCCTTTCCGCGGACGAATGTGAGGGGAAATTTGCAAGTTCCCGTTGGAGATGGCCTAATACAGTAAACACTAAACACTGTTCATTTGTTCATTTGACTAAACCTGCTGCTGCTACCAAAATGTTCTCGTGCTAGACCTATTGTCTGCCATGTAAGTGTTTAGCTGTCTTAATACGTTACTATCTGCAAAACTCGGATAGTTAGATTTTTTTGGTGGAATTGACTCACCAGAATTTAAAGTCTAGACTTGGCACTGATACTTTCATTTTTCTGGATTTATTTCAGACTTTGCGGTGATGTTTATTCTGTGAGAGGAGACGTCCTTGTTGACTGTGAGGCGCCTGTAATAACTTTATTAATCTCAAGATATTGTGCCGGCTCAGTATCTTGAAGGTGCGCATACGGTAAGGTAAATGTATGTGTGTATGTGAGTATCTGCACTGTGTTAAAAAACAAAACACGGTACTAACTAGTGAACACTGGACGACCGTCCGATGAAAAGAACGTATTGAATGGTGGATGATGTGGTGGGCTAGTGCCACATCTAGAACATCGAGGATGCATGATTTAACATCCAAGACATATTTGTCCATTAGTCAATGATATGTATTTATACTATCATAACGATGTAGAAGCTGGGGGATCGAACTCCTTTTCAAAAAGATATTGTATTTCTACTAGCATATTCATATAAGTAATTATAAGAAATAGCAGTTGGAGAGAAGATCATGTCGATCTGCAAAACAGAGTGAAGTTAACAGAAATGAATTTGTGTCGTTCATATGCATGAATCGGGCATGGTTTTGAGGAGAGGTGCGCGAGCATGATCTTTGGTGCATACCGTGCTACCTATTCGCTGTTCCACTGTAACGATGCTCTTGAGGCTGAGATATATGCGCTTATGGAAGGTATCACCCGGACTATCCAACACACTATTCTTCCACTTGTGTTATAGTCGGATTCCTCGACGGCGTTGGCTACTTTATCTTTTGCAAGTCTAAATCTATCGGTATATGGACATATTGCCCAAGAAATCAGAAGTTTGGTGGTAGGTAGGGAGTTTATTCCTCAAAAAATTGCTTGGGATGAGAATAGCGTGGCAGATCGCGTAGCCAACCATATAGGAGATCGCGTAGCCAACCATATAGAAGTGTTTGCAGCACTCTTGTTGGCTACATAGAGGATTAGAGGCCCTCCGTGTATCTCTGAACTTTTGCGAGCTGATTGTAACTGTGAATTGATAGAATAAAACATTCTCTCCCCCCTTTAAAAATAAAACAAAATAAAATATGCATGGATAAACCGCCCTATATATAGCCGTGCGTTACTCACAAACGTGGAGTAACTGTACGGAAATAGTTACCTTTGCAGTGTGTTAACGGCTGTGCGAAAAGCGCGGCGCGCTGTGTAGCTTTCCATGCATTGGCTCTGAATTACTCACAAACTAAAGACGAGTACCGCGCTGACGTGAACCTGCCACGAAATGATCAACCCTTGCCTTGTCGGCCTTTTGTTTGTCTCGTCACTTTTCGGCCAAGGAAGAAATGAACCGTTAGCTTGGTTGTAGTGGAGAAGAAGTGTCTCGAGATTCAAAACCAGATGGGATCGACTCGAGGAACCACGTGAAAAGCATACGGCATCGCATCGACCGTACGTTCGTTAACGTCGAGGCTACCTGCGTACGTACCTACTCCATGTTGGCAGCCATGCATGCATGCATGGGGCGAGCAGCGGGGGATGCGGCGGCGAATCAAGCTGTGGTTGAAATGGTTAGGTGGACAGTGGTATCTCCAACCCACCAGGGTTCAAATTCTGGTGCTCGCATTATTTCTGGATTTATTTCAGGATTTCCGGCGATGCGCTTTTAGTGGAGGAGACGTTCCCGTCGACGACGAGGCGCCTACGGTTGCTTCGTAAATCTCAAGATGATATGCCGGCTCAGTCTTTCGGAGGTGCTCATAGGGGTAGGATGTGCGTGTGTACGTTCATAGGGGTGAGCGTATGCGCGTGTATATGAGCGCTTGTGTCTGTACTGATGCTCAAAAAAAAGCGGGGGATGCGGCGGCAGAAATCACATATTTGACCTGAGGACGAAATCAAATCACAAACTGACCTGGTCACGAAAAAAATTCACTCTGCTGACCCTTTGGTGTGGCGCCCGACAGCTGGGCGCCGCACCCTACTGTGCAGCGCCCATCACTTAGACGTCACACTTCCTGCCAGCGTGGCAGCCCTGGTCCAGTTGCGGCCCCACAGACAGCACTGCAGCGCCTTGCTCTTGGGCGCTGCACACCTGGACATGCCAGTCCAGAGAGCAACAGGAGCGTTCCAGTAGGTTTTCCACCCCAAAATTTGCTAAGTCAGTGTGCAACGCCCAAGGGCAAGGCGCTGCACACTACTGTGCAGCGCCCAAGGAATAGGCGCTGTACTACTCCTTGAACAATGGTGTCTTGTGATCCTGCCCGAATACCTTCTTGAATGCTTCGGCCTCCTTCGGCGTGAACCCCTCCTCATCAACTTCTTCATCAGGACCATCGGCATCCGAGTCCGATGCATATGCACGGGAAAAAGGGATGGATTGGTCCATTGTCTCTTGCACATGATATTGGTCGAGATCACCCACATTGTTGTCATGGAGGTCAACTTCGTTGTCATCCTCCTCGTACTCATCATTCTCCTCTTCAAAACCTTCATTTTGGTTGTTTGGAGTCGGGCTCAATGTTGGCCCATCTTGTTGCGTGAATTGAGGTTCACTCATTTGATCTTGGTTCATGGGTGGGGGAGTGCTAGCAACCAACGGGGAGGGGTTCCGGTTCAAGTCTAAATTCAAAGTAGACTCAACCTTCTTGGAGGCGAATAACTCAAGAGCCTTGTCTAGAGATTTGGCAACCGTCTCCTTGTATGCAACCCAACGTTGCTCGGAGTTCACACGCATTGTCTTCCAACGGATGTGCATTCCAAAATCAACATTATGCCTTCCCTCGAACTCAACAACGTCACTTGGGTCCATCCAATTCAAATCTTTCCTCACTTGTTCCAAAAGCTCCGCATAGCTAGGACTACTCTCAA
Organism: Triticum dicoccoides; assembly: GCF_002162155.2. Classification (NCBI taxonomy): domain Eukaryota; kingdom Viridiplantae; phylum Streptophyta; class Magnoliopsida; order Poales; family Poaceae; genus Triticum; species Triticum dicoccoides. The sequence continues at coordinate 339,966,425 of NC_041389.1, read as the reverse complement.
ACACCATGTCAAGCTCATCCGGGTCCGTCTCAACATTGCCTTTCAAAAAGGCCTCTCTATCCACATGATGAACATAAACACATGTTCTCCCCATCCCTACAATAATCAAAAACACACATATATCAAGTAAATACTTAAGAAAAATATTTGCACACATATGCCCTAACATATATATGAATTAATAACCCTAACCCCCACATAACAACCATAACCATAGCATAACCCTAACACCAACATCAAACACACATTACCCTAACCCTAGCATACTATGGAAGCTTAACCAACCATACTTAGCAAAGAAACATAACATCATTCAACACAAATTTGCAAATCCAAGTCAAAACTAGGGTTTCCCCCAAACTAGCAAGATTTGAGAAAATGTGACAATTCCTATGGATGAAAACGAGGGGATCGGAGGAGATTACCTTAAGGGAGGGGTTGGCTTCGAAATCCACGGTCAAATACTCCGGATTTGCAAGATTTGAGAAGGATTTGAGAGGGGGGGAGAGGGGAAGAGAGGAGGGCCACAAGCCTAAGGGTTTGGGTGGGGTGGGGGTGTGTGGGGTGGGGTGGGAGGGGAGAGAGGGTGGGGCCAGCCCAAGTGGAACACAGACTGTGCAGCGCCCAAGAGCTAGGCGCTGCACATTACATGTGTGGCGCCTAAGGCTTAGGCGCTGCAATGCTGTCTATGGGGCCGCAACTGGACCAGGGCTGCCACGCTGGCAGGAAGTGTGATGCCTAAGTGATGGGCGCTGCACAGTAGGGTGCGGCGCCCAGCTGTCGGGCGCCACACCAAAGGGTCAGCAGAGTAAAAAAAATTCGTGACCAGGTCAGTTTGTGATTTGATTTCGTCCTCAAGTCAAATATGTGATTTCTGCCGGATGCGGCAGCTACGAGATGGCTAGTCGCTCAGAGCTGTCGGCTGTCGCCGTTGTATTATCTCGAATGATAGTAGCAGTATGACCAGGGTTATTCCGGTATGTACTACTGTATATAGTGTACTCCCTCTGTAAAGAAATATAAGAGCATTTAGATAATTAAAATAGTGATCTAAACGCTTTTATATTTATTTATAGAGGTAGTACTTTGCAAGTAGGTTATGCATTTTGGAAGATGCATGGCATGGGCTCCACCGTGGCGATGCGAGGGCAGCATGGAAATGAGTTGCTGTCGGACCAAGTGGGAAGCAAAGCCCTGGGCCCCTCTGTCTAGTTCCCCATCGGCCATTGCCCCCAGCCATTTTCTTCCTTAAAAAAAGAGCAACTCCAACCGGCATACCCGAACTGGCCGCATGAGTCCGTTTCGGATTTTTTTTAACTATGATGATTTTTATAGCAAATTCGAAAACTATACACCCTAATGTAAAAAAATCAAAAGTATCACCCCGTCGGCCTTCTATTGGCCGAAGAGGGACTTTTCGGCCTATTGTAGGCCGAAGAGGGAGTTTTCAGCCAACCGTTGGCCAAAAAAGACTTTTCGGCCAACAGTTGGGCAAAGAGTCCCTCTTCGGCCAACACCTGTTCTACTGTTTTAGCAAATTCATATCAATAAGGATTTTTAGTATTTTAATTTGATTCTTTTTGCATTAGATTAGAAATTTTATGAAGTTTCTGTAGATATCAAGTTTGACTAGATTTGAAAGTTTGAATTTGAATTTTCATGAATTTGCTCAAATCACTAGATTGCCTGTAATTTGAGCTACGAGTATTTTTTCAGATGATTCTTTTTGCTACTGGTTCTTTGTGACTTTGTTTATCAGTAGTAACTAATTTGCAAATTTTATAATTATTCAAAATTAGGTTTTTATGAAAACAGTTCTGTTTTAGTTTTTATAGGTTTTATGCTATTTCTTTTAATTTTAATTGTTTTAAATTGTTTCCTTTAGTTTTTTGACATATTCTTTTTGTTTCTGTTTAGTTATCAGTAGCTATTTTATTTGTAGTATTTTTTAGCATTTTATTTCTTTTGTCCTACTAGAAAACTTGTTTTGAGCTTCATAGGAGTTTATATATATAAGTGCCTTATAAATCCTGTACAACCATTGCCGTTTTATACATGAAAAAAATACTTTTCCGCAATCTATTTCCCTCCATTTTCTTTCCTGCCATCTTCTTTGCCGCCATTTCCCCCCGCCATTCTCTCCCGCCATTTTCTTTCCCGCCATTCTCTCCCGCCACACTAAGGAGTGCTGCATCGACGGAGGATGACTATGGTGCCTTCATGTGGAGTGTGAAACACTGTGTGAAAGAAGTCATAAGTGTGAAACACTCTTCGATGATGATGACGAAGCTGCAAACACTTATGACTTCTCTCAGACAGTGTTTCACACTCTACTAGCAGCATCGACGCAGGAGACACAAACCATGTCAGACGATGTTATCTATGGTCGTAAGTTGAGAAGTGAAGATGGCGAGAAAGAAGATGGTGGGAAAGAAGATGGCGGGAGAGAATGGCGGGAAAGAAAATGACGGGAAAGAAAATGGTGGGAGATAATGGCAGGAAATAAAATGGTGGGAGAAAATGGAGGGAGAGAATGGTGGCAAATAAAATGATGGAAAAGAAAATGGCAGGAGAAAATGGCGGCAAAGAATGGCGGGAGAAAATGGCGGCAAAGAAAATGGCGGGAGAAAATGGAGGGACAGAACGACGGGAAGGAAATGGAGGATAAAATAAATAATATACAAAAAATACTACAAAAAATATCTACTAATAACTTAACATAAACTAAAAGAATATGTCAAAAAAATAAAGAAAACAATTTAAAGCAATTAAAATTAAAAGAAATAGCACAAAACCTATAAAACACTGAACTATTTTCGTAAAAACCTAATTTTAAATAATCCTAAAATTCACCAATTAATTACTACTGATAAACAAAGTCACAAAGAACCAGTAGCAAAAAGAACCATCTAAAAAGAATACCCCTAGCTCAAATTATAGGCAATCTAGTGATTTGAACAAATTCATGAAAATTCAAATTCAAACTTTCAAATCTAGTCAAACTGGATATCTACAGAAGTTTCATAAAATTTCTAATCTAATTCAAAAAGAATCAAATTAAAATACTAAAAATCCTAATTGATATGAATTTTCTAAAACAGTAGAGCTGGTCTTGGGTGAAGAGGGACTCTTTGGCCAACTATTGGCCGAAAAGTCCTTTTTGGCCAAAGGTTGGCCAGAAAGTCCCTCTTTGGCCAATGGTAGGCCGAAAAATCCCTCTTCGGCCAACAGGAGGCCGACAGGATGATACTTTTGATGTTTCGGCATTAAAGTGTATAGTTTCCGAATTTGCTATAAAAATTATCATAGTTTCAAAAAAATCTCTGTTTCGTTTAAATAGATCAAAGTGTCGGCCCAACATGCGGACCCAAACTCAAAGCGCGTCTGCTCGGTGTCCATTTGAACGCATTTCATACCCAAATTTATGAATGGTTTGCTTCCATATGGATAGGAACATTAGTAGAAAACAAGGTACTAGTCCCGGTTCTAGAGGGCCTTTAGTCCTGGTTCTGGAAGCAGGACAAAACTATCGGGACTAATGCCCAAAACCTTTAATCCCGGTTTGCTTACGAACCGGGACTAAAGGGGCTCCACGTGGCCGCTGTGGGGCGTGCAGGGTAGGACCTTTAGTCCCGGCACCGACCGGGACTAAAAGGCAGCCACGCGTCACGTTGGTTTTTTTTGAAGGGGGCGGGGGGAGGAGGGTTAGGGGTTTTGGAGGATTTATGGGTTTCATATTGTGTTAGCTATAGCTACTACATATAGAGAGAAGTGACCTCTCTTTCTCCGTGCTTGGTCGAGGTAGCTACTACATATATAGAGAGAACTCGACGCTAGCTAGGAAGCAAATGAAGGAACCATTAATTACACAACATCATGATCATGAACATATATAGAGAGAAGTGACCTCTCTTTCTCCGTGCTTGGTCAAACAACAAGTTTTCTTATATTTATCCGACGCTACTACGTATATACCATATAATATCTCTTACGACCCCTGACATCATCTACCGAAAATCAGCTTGAATTTCCGTATGGTATTCTTCCTTCTCTTTTATGACGTGGTCAAGAAAGAATCATGTCAATTCCTCTTGAATTGCTCGTATGCGATCATGTGGTAGGAGTTCATCCCGCATCTGCCACATCTAATTTAAAGAAGGGGTCAATACATATATATGAATGAAACTCAACACAATTGATGGTAATAAAATAAAATTGCGAATATTGTTTATGTACTTCAAATTGTTTGTCAGAGTAGCCCCGCTCAGAGGTCGAGTGGCGCATGAACTCGCAAATGTAGTATCCACATAAATTAGTCCCGGGTGGCTGCAACAAGCACTTTACGAGAATAGAGTTCAATCAAACCTATAATCAAGCATGATAAATGGTATTGCTGAAACTAGAATCAACGAGAGATGCGCGGAACTAGCTAGTACTACTTACTTTGGGGTGTGTAAATCGCAGCTCCTTCTGCAAACCCGGAACCATTCTGGTGAACTTTTTCCAAACCCTGCGAGGCAGAGAAAATGATTACTTGATATCAAGAAATGAAGGAAAGTTGTCGATATGATGCGATAATGATTGAACTTACTTCTGGAGCATTGTAGTCATGTCCGCATAATCCTAGTGATCTTCACATCTCGAGTCTAAGACAATTACTACTCCCCTGTCAAGCTTAATGGATGGCAGAATAAAGTGGAACTTGCGCACGCATAACTCATCAATTACATTACTTAACCTTGAGTAAGCGAAACCGAATATGCAGGAGACAGTAACACTCACTGATACGAAGTCCTCAAGATCAGCATTACACACATACTCATCAAATTCATCCTTGAAGCCAGCTTGGATCATAAATTCATCCGACGGCCATTTGCAACGCCGCACTGGAGCTTCACTTTGTGGTTCAAGGTCCGACTGACGTATCGCGAGCCTCAATGTTTGCTTCCTTGAAGAACCACCTTGGTATATTTTCCTAAACATTTTTCTTCCTCTGAAAAATTTCTGAAATTTTTAATGAATCAAAATAAAAGTGAACCAAACTCAACAAAATTGATAGCAACTACTCCCACAAGTGCCTAGAGTCTATATCATGCACTAAAACTACCTTGGACCATATAAATTTGACATGCAAGCTCAAGAATTGGGTAACCTTAGCAGCAAAAATTTGCAATAAATAAAGCACTAGAACAAAAACTAATTGGACCATTAGAGGAGTCACATACCGAAGAACAATTCCCCAAAGCAGTTTTGTGAATGGAGCTTTGAGCAAGGAGATTGAAAATGGCAGCAAAACGAGCAAGAACACGAGTTTGAGCTACGGGTTGATTTTTTCTGGAGGAAGATGAAGTGTGTGGGTACTGGAATAAGTGGAGGGGGGCACATGGGACCCATGAGGCAGGGGGCGCGCCCAGGGCATAGGGTGCGCCCTCCACCCTCGTGACCAAATGGTGGCTCCCCCTGGTGTGTTGTAAGTGCCAGAAATTCTCAAATATTCTACAAAAAATCATACTGAATTTTCAGGGCATTTGGAGAACTTTTATTTTTTGGGTATTTTTTATTGCAAGGATAATTCAGAGAACAGACAGAAAATACTATTTTTGCTTTATTAAATCTGAATAACAGAAAGTAAAAGGTTCGTACAGAAAGTTAGCCTTCTAAATTCATCCATCTCATGCTCATCAAAAGTAATCCACTAACAAGGTTGATCAAGTCTTGTTAACAAACTTCTTCCGAATAACAAGAAACCGAAGAATTTTGAATAACACTATGTTACCTCAACGTGGATATGCATGTCCCCAACAATAAGAATATCATATTTCTTTTTGACAGTAGGAAGAGGGAATTCAAAGCCTCCAATAGTAATAGTTGAAATTTTTTAAATAGAATTGATACTATGAACTTGAGGTTGTTTCTTCGGAAAGTGTACCGTATGCTCATTACCATTAACATGAAAAGTGGCATTACCTTTGTTGCAATCAAAAACAGCCCCTGCAGTATTTAGAAATGGTCTACCAAGGATGATCGACATATATTGTCGTCCTCGGGAATATCAAGAATAACAAAGTCTGTTAAAATAGTAACATTTGCAACCATAACAGGCACACTCTCACAAATACCGATGGGTATAGCAGCTGATTTATCGGCTATTTGCAAAGAGATTTTAGTAGGCGTCAACTTATTCAAATCAAGTCTAAGATACAAAGAAGAAGGCATAACACTAACACCGGCTCCAAGATCACATAAAGTAGTTTTAACATAGTTCCTTTTAATGGAGCATGGTATAGTTGGTACTCCTGGATCTCCTAATTTCTTTGGTATTCCACCCTTAAAAGTATAATTAGCAAGCATGGTGGAAATTTCAGCTTCCGGTATCTTTCTTTTATTTATAACAATATCTTTCATATACTTGGCATAGGGATTCATTTTAAGCATATCAGTCAAACGCATACGCAAAAAGATAGGTCTAATCATTTCAGCAAAGCGCTCAAAATCCTCATCATCGTTTTTCTTGGATTGCTCAGGAGGCAAAGGCATGGGTTTCTGAACCCATGGTTCTCTTTCTTTATTGTGCTTCCTAGCAACAAAGTCTCTCTTATCATAACGTTGATTCTTTGATTGTGGGTTATCAAGATCAACAACAGGTTCCGTCTCTACATCATTATTGTTACTAGGTTGAGCATCAATATGAACATCACCATTAACATTATCATTAGGTTCATCTTCATTACTAGATTGTGTTTCAGCATCAGAAATAGATATATCATTGGGATTCTCAGGTGTCTCTATAACAGGTTCACTAGAAGCATGCAAAGTCCTACCCTTATTCTTTTTCTTTTTATTAGAAGGACTAGGTGCATCAGTGTTAATTCTCTGAGAATCTTGCTCAACTCTCTTAGGATGGCCCTCAGGATACAAAGGTTCCTAAGTCATTTTACCAACTCTAGTCGTAACTCTAACAACATTATCATTGTTCTTATTATTCAACTCATGGAACAAATCATCTTGTGCCTTAAGCACCTGTTCTACTTGAATGGTAACCATGGAAGCATGTTTACTAATAAGCTTAAGATCACTTTTAACTCTAGACATATAATCACTCAAGTGTTCAACCATATAAGCATTGTGTTTCAATTTTCTGCCAAAATAAGTGTTGAAGTCTTCTTGTTTGACAATAAAATTATCAAACTCATCCAAGCATTGACTAGCAAACTTAGTAGATGGGATTTCACACTTATCAAATCTATAGAGAGAATTTACCTTTACTACCTGTGCCGGGTTATCAAGACCATGTATTTCTTCAATAGGCGGTGAATTCTTAACATCTTCAGCTTTAATACCTTTTTCTATCATAGATTTCTTTGCCTCTTGCATATCTTCAGGACTGAGAAATTGAATACCCCTTTTATTCGGAGTTGGCTTGGGAGTTGGTTCAGGAAGTGCCCAATCATTATCATTACTCATTATATTATTCAATAGCAATTCAGCTTGAACAACAGTTCTTTCCCTGAAAACAAAACCAGCACAACTATCCAGGTGGTCTCTAGAAGAATCGGTTAGTCCATTATAAAAGATATCATGTATTTCATTTCTCTTGAGACGATGATCACACAAAACATTAAGTAATCGGAGAAGCCTCCCCAAGCTTGTGGGAGACTCTCTTCTTCAATTTGCACAAAATTAAATATTTCCCTTAAGGCAGCTTGTTTCTTATCAGCGGAGAAATATTTTGCAGAGAAGTAATAAATCATATCCTGGGGACTATGCACACAACCAGGAGCAAGAGAATTAAACCATATTTTAGCATCACCCTTTAATGAGAAGGAAACAATTTAAGGATATAATAATAGCACATTTTTTCCTCATGAGCAAATAGGGTGGCTATATCATTTAGTTTAGTAAGATGTGCCACAACAGTTTCAGATTCATAGCCATAGAAAGGATCAGATTCAACCAAAGTAATTAACTCAGGATCGACAGAGAATTCATAATCTTTATCAGTAACACAGATAGGTGAAGTAGCAAAAATCAGGGTCATATTGCATTCTAGCATTCAAAGACTTTTCTTTCAACTTAGCTAACAGTTTCTTAAGATCATATCTATCATTGCAAGCAAGAAAGTCTCTAGCAGTTTCTTCATCCATAACATATCCCTCAGGTACAACAGGAAATTCATATCTAGGGGGAGATTCTTCATCATCACTTTCATTAATATCATCAGTTTCAGTAATTTCATTCTCTCTAACCCTGGCAAGTTGTTCATCAAGAAATTCACCTAATGGCACATTATTATCAAGCAGAGAAGTAGTATCATCATAAGCATCATACATAGCAAAAGTGTCGTCATCAATAACATGCGACATATCAGAATCAATAGCAGGTGTAGGTGTTGCAAGTTTACTCAAAACAGAAGGTGAATCAAGTGCGGAGCTAGATGGCAGTTCCTTACCTCCCATCGTAGTTGAGGGAAAAATCTTGGTTCTTTGATCTTTCAAATTCCTCATAGTGATCAACAGATATAAATCCCAAGTGACTCAGAGAATAGAGCTACGCTCTCCGGCAATGGTGCCAGAAAAAGGTCTTGATAACCCACAAGTATAGGGGGTCCCAACAGGTTTTGAGGGTAGAGTATTCAACCCAAATTTATTGATTCGACACAAGGGGAGCCAAAGAATATTCTCAAGTATTAGCAGCTGAGTTATCAATTCAACCACACCTAAAAGACTAAATATCTGTAGCAAAGTATTTAGTAGCAAAGTACTATGGAAATAATAGTAACAGTGGCAAAAAGTAATAGTAGCAGTTTTGTAGTGATCGTAACTGTGGCAACGGAGAAGTAACTAAGCAAGGTTCAATATGTGAAAAGCCCGTAGGCAATGGATCAATGATGGATAATTATGTCGGATGTAATTCATCATGCAATAGTTATAAAATAGGGTGACACAGAACTAGCTCTAGTTCATCAATGTAATGTAGGCATGTATTCTGAATATAGTCATACATGCTTATGGAAAAGAACTTGCATGCCATCTTTTGTCCTACCCTCCCGTGGCAGCGGGGTCCTAATGGAAACTAAGGGATATTAAGGCCTCCTTTTAATAGAGTACCGAACCAAAGCATTAACACTTAGTGAATACATGAACTCCTCAAACTACGATCGGTAGCGGGAAGTGTCCCAACTATTATCACTCTGGGGTTTGTCGGATCATAACATGTAGTAGGTGACTATAACATGGAAGATAGGATCAAGAACTCACATATATTCATGAAAACATAATAGGTTCAGATCTAAAAGCATGGCACTCGTGAGGGAGTCCTAGATTATGGGGTCCTTGGAGAGCCGGCCTATGTGACATGGGCCGGACTAACAGGCCGTGAAGATACAAGAACAGAAGGCCTCCGTTCGTGTTCGGATGGGACTCTCTTTTGCGTGGGCGGCAAGCCTGGCGTCCACATGAATAGTTTCCTTACTCCGTAAACCAACTTTGTACACCCCTAGTCCCCTCCAGTGCCTATATAAACCGGAGGATTTAATCCATAGGGACAATCACAATCGTACGGGCTAGACATCTAGGGTTTAGCCATTACGATCTCGAGGTAGATCAACTCTTGTAACCCCTATACAAGAAGGAAGTAGGGTATTACCTCCATCAAGAGGGCCCGAACCTGGGTAAACATCGTGTCTCCTGCCTCCTTGTTACCTTCGATCCTTAGACGCACAGTTCGGGACCCCCTACCCAAGATTTGCCAGTTCTGACACCGACATTGGTGCTTTCATTGAGAGTTCCTCTGCGCCGTCAGGCTTCAGGGCAAACTCTCCAAGTCTGCAGCTTCATTATGGGCGCTCACCCGGCCGTTAAGCTAGAAGCAGCTCAACTCATCATCAAAAATCACCTCCGCGTCGGCCTTGAATACTCCGACAAGATGGATCCGACAGATGTTTCAGCCTTAAACGAACTACTAGATCGCATGGCCGCCCTGGGGGTCGCAACCGACTACGATCGGATTGGGCTTAAACCCGATCAGAGAGAAATCAGATCTCCGCCGATCACCCATCACGTGGCAATCATGGAGGAACAAGACGACGACGACTCTTCTCCCACGTTGAGGGCAAAGTATGTTTGGGGTTTCTGAACCTGGAGAGCCGGACTCTCGTCTTCTGGAAGACACTCCTTGTCCTCCAACATGGAATCGGGCGCTGAGCCTAAAAACACACCGGATGCTCTGGAGCCCAGGCCTGTAACCTCGAAAATTCCTTGGAATCCTGACTCTTCAGTGGGTCAGGGTTCGGATTCGATCCCACCCACCCACCATAAGCAATATTCCTCAAGCAACTCCGGTCCTTCGGACATATGCAACTTAATGTATGTGCAGCAGCAGCCCCAGGAAACAGTCCACCACTTTTGGGCTAGATTCCTACTTGTTAAAAACAAGATCAAGGATTGCTGTGATGACGATGCGATCTCAGTATTTTGCAACAATTACACGGATGAGGGAATCTTGAACGCCCTCAACCGCCATCGCGTACTGCACTTCTCCGATTTGGCACACATAATACAGAAATACTGCACAATGGAAAGCGCTTGGAAAACCCAGACAGCCCGCTGGGAACCGCAGGCCTTTGGGCCATCCCCGGGACGGGCAAAGAGGACGCACCCCTGCGGAGCGCCTAATCATCATCCCGTGGACAAGAAAATTAAACCTATTACGGGGCATCAAACTGTCCTCGAGGAATGGCTTGGCAAACCCTGCAAAGTTCACGCGACACCGGATAGCGAACCAACGCATAGCCTTCGAGCATTTTGGATACTCCGGCATGTGGCCAAAATCAGCGAGGATCTCCTCACTAACAACACTCCGGAGAACTATTCTTTGGAGGACAATGCTCCCGAAGTATTCACGGTCTTTGAGACCTTTTCTTCCAATAATCGGCGCAAGAGGGCGTTCCGCGACCTCGCTGAAGTCTGCCGCGTGGCAGCAGTAAATCCTTGGAAGGACACGGTGATCACTTTCAACGCCGATGACAAACCAAGAGCTCGCTCAGTCCGGGCACCAGTCACTTTGGTCCTAAACCCAATAGTAGACGGCTTCTGGCTCACTAAAGTGCTCATGGATGGCGGTAGTGGATTGAACCTCATCTACGAGGACATGCTCAATAAAATGCAAATGGACAGGAGTCGCATTGAGAAAAGTAACACAACCTTTCGCGGTATTATCCCTAGTCGAGAAGCGAGATGCTCTGAAAAAAATCAAACTCGACGTGGTGTTCGGCACGCCGGAGAAGTTTAGGTCCGAGGAGTTACTCATCCATCTGGCACCATTCAACAACGGGTATCATGCTTTGCTCGGGCGAGACGCATTCGCTCGCTTCCAGGACATACCCCATTACGGGTACATGAATCTCAAAATGCCCGGGCCCAATGGAATTATCACTATTGCCAGTGATCCGGACATAGCACTCTGTGCCGAAAACAAAACCGCCTCTCTAGCCCTTGAGGCATTATCTAAGGCCCACGCGGTCGAGGAATTGACCACTCTACATTCTACAATAGATAGAGACGATGTAATCCTCGATAAGAGACCCAAATCTACTTTGTTCAAGCCGGCAGATGAAATAGTCAAATTTCAGGTCCACCCGACGGATCCCAACAAAACATCTTCCATTGGGGCACAGCTAGATCTGATGGTGGACGCTGCACTACGCGCATTCCTGCGTGAGAACTGGGACATTTTCGCCTGGCACCCTTCGGATATGCCAGGTATCCCACGAAGACTGGACAAGCATAGTCTCAATATAGTGAAAGGATACAAACCAGTCAAACAAACTGTTCGTCGATTTTCCGAACCCAAACGACAGGCTATGGGGGGAGGAGCTAGCCAAGCTGCTCGAAGTCGGGTTTATCAGAGAGATCAAACATCCGGACTGGCTAGCAAACCTTGTCATGGTACCTAAGAAGGATAAATCCTAGCGCATGTGTGTCGATTTCAAAGACCTTAACAAGGCTTGCCTTAAGGACCCCTTCCCATTACCTCGAATTGACCAGATTATTGATGCAACTGCAGGGCATGATACCTTGTGCTTCCTCGACGCATATTCCGGATATCATCAAATTAAGATGAAAGAATCCGATCAGGCCGCGACGGCATTCATCACTCCGTATGGGCCTGTCTGCTTCAATACTATGCCTTTTGGGCTCAAGAACGCCGGCGCAACTTACCAAAGCATGATTCAAACATGCCTGGAAAAACAGATCGGCAAAACTATGGAAGCATATGTAGATGACGTAGTCATCAAGACCAAACATGTCGATTCATTGATAGATGACTTATGCCTTACATTCGATAACCTCCGAACATATGACATACGGCTCAATCCGGAAAAATGTGTTTTCGGCGTTCCAGCCGGAAAACTGCTTGGGTTCATCGCCTCCATTAGAGGAATCGAAGCAAACACCGCTAGAATCTGAGCCTTGTCACAGTTGGCAACACCAACAGACCTTAAGCATGTCCAAAATTAGCTGGGTGCATGGCAGCTTTAAGCCGTTTTATCTCCAGATTAGGGGAAAAGGTGTTGCCATTATATCATTTTCTATGCTGCACTGACAACTTCGTGTGGACGGACGCTGCCACAGCCGGCCTGGAGGAAATAAAGGCTCTGTTAGCAAGCAACCCAATCCTGGCCGCACCAAACGTCGGTGAACCGATGCTGCTCTACATATCTGCAACTCACCAAGTAGTGAGTGCGGTGCTCGTCGTCGAACGGAATGAGGAGGGACACAAATTCCCACTTCAAAAACTAGTATATTATGTATCAACGGTCCTTACACCATGTAAATCCCGATACCCACATTATCAAAAGATAGCATATGCGGTCTTCATGGCATCCCGCAAGCTCCGGCACTACTTCCAAGAGTGCTCCATCACGGTCGCTTTCGAAGTACTACTTAACAACATTATAAACAATCGGGACGCCACCTGCCGGATTACCAAATGGGCCATTGAGCTCTTACAATTTGAAATAGTTTACAAGCCACGCCGAGCTATTAAATCTCAGGTGTTGGCTGACTTCATCACCGAATGGACAGAGGCCGAACTCCTAAAGAATACGGCGCATATTCCAACTGTGTGATGCACTTCGACGGCTCTAAGATGTTAGCCGCATTAGGGGCCGGTGTCGTCTTGACATCCCCCACAGGAGACACAGTCCGTTATGTGCTCCAAATACTGTACACAGATTTTAACAATGCAGCCGAATACGAGGCCTTATTGCACGGTCTCCGGATGGCCATCTCCATGGGCATACAACACCTTGAAGTGAGCGAGGATTTAAACCTCGCAATATTTGAGATAAATGGAGACTTCGATGCAAAAGATTCGAAGATGGCGGCTTATCGTAATGCCGTACTCAAAATTTCAGCTTGGTTTAAAGGGCTAGAGTTTCATCATATGGCTCGAGAGAATAATCAAGCGGCGGACATACTTGCCCGCATGGGCGCTAAACGCGACCCTGTCCCACCCAACACCTTCATAGAGAGGCTCTTCACGCCATCTGTAGTGTGGCAGGACGGTAGCAGCAACATTGTTTCAGAGCCGACCATACCACCAGATTCCGAACATAGCTCCGATATCGTCGAAGGTTCGGGCACCGAGATAACCCCATTGGCCCATGAAATCATGGTTGTAATCGCCCCATGGACCGAACCTTTCCTCGCCTACCTTACTAGGAACGAGCTCCCTGATGATCAGACGGAGGCCCGTCGCATTGTTCGACGCTCGACGGCTTACAAGGTCCATGAAGGGGAGTTGTACAAGAAAAGTACAACTAGAGTCTTACAACGGTGTATCTCCGAAGAAGAAGGACGACAGCTCCTGGCCGAAATACATGCTGGTCTTGGTGGCCATCACGCCGCCGCTCGGGCCCTTGTAAGTAAGGCCTTCCATATGGGTTTCTTTTGGCTCACGGACCGAGCAGACGCACAGGACCTCGTACAACGCTGTGTCGGATATCAGCTTTTCGCCAATCAAGGCCATATGCCACCCAGAGCCTTACGAACAATCCCCATTACTTGGCCTTTTGCGGTCTGGGGGCTAGACATGGTCGGACCTCTTAAAGGGGGAAGTCATAAGAAGAAATACTTACTGGTCATGGTTGACAAGTTCACTATATGGATAGAAGCCAAACCAGTCAAAACGGCTGAAGCCAGACCAATTATAGACTTCATATCTAGTGTGGTACACCGTTATGGTGTCCCACACAGTATTATTACTGACAACGGCTCTAACTTTACGGCCGATGAGGTGAAAACCTGGTGCGCTAATTTGGGCATCAATCTCGATTATGCCTCCGTATATCACCCTCAGACAAAATGGTCAGTACGAACGGGCTAATGGCTTGATAATGAGCGGCATCAAACCCAGACTAGTGTGATCTCTGTGAGAATCAGACAAGCACTAGGTTGAAGAACTTGATTAAGTACTTTGGGGGCTACGTACCACGCCCAATCGCGCGACCGGAAACACACCTTTTTTCATGGTGTACGGCGTTGAGGCAGTATTGCCTTGCGACATTATTCATGACTCACCTCGAGTGCGCATGTACGAAGAGAGAGAGAGAGGCCGAGCTCGATCGGTAGGACGATCTGGATGGCTTGGAGGAGGAGCGTGACGTCGCGAAGGCCTGTTCCGCACTTTACCAACAACAAGCTCGGCGATATCAAAGCTGGGAAGTACGGGCAAAGACTTATAATGTCGGGGAACTCGTCCTGCGCCCACCAAAGAAGAAAAAGGATAAGCTGAAGCCCAAATGGGAGGATCCCTTCATAATAGATGAAGTTCTCACTAGAGGAGCCTATCGCCTTCGCAACACTTTGTACAATCGTTTGGAGCCAAACCGATGGAATGATGCTCGGCTCCGAAGATTCTATGCCTAAGTCCACACTTGTAACCTTTTTTCGTCTTCTCTCCCTCTCACCCCTCCTTTTTCTTATTTTTCATTTTTTTGTGCAACTTATACAGTGTTTGGATTGACCGCACGCTCGAGGGATATACATCATTAAATGTACATACCCCATATCACCTGGGGGCTTCTTTTTACAGAAGCTTATTCTGATTATTATTTTGGAGCGTCAAGCTCACTGTATATATGTGTTGTCTACTCATATGTGTCCTGTCTTCACCATTATATGCACCTTTATGACTTAAGTTTTTGCCAAGTTGGGTTGCCTGGCTCCTGTGCTTATGCCCTATGTTCCCGCTTGTTTGGTTAGGGCATAAAGTGAGGACCTTTGCGATTGCTACAGCCGGGTTATCCGGACGTGTACCTCAAATGGGTGAAGCCGAAAGCTAGCGGTCTTAAGGTAATAATCGGTCGTCGGACAAGATATGAACCGCGCATGTGGTAATATACACCCCCAAATTATAAAGTGTACTGTGATTTCTCGCATCACAGTTAATGTATGCGCAAAAACGCACGCTGGCCCAGGGAAAGGAACCCTTAACGAAACTATTCTCTCTGGAAGATGTTTCTTACGATCAAATGTAATATAACATAACTCCACGAATATAACTTGTCTGTTCAAGCAACTATGACCAGACCGCCTAGTTTCCAAACATGCCTTGGTGTTTACCAATGGCTTAAATATCCGAAAACACTCCAAACCTCGGGTTCTGGGGGTCGAAGCGGAAAGTCTGCCATGACAATCGTTTTACAATTCGGCTGGACAAAATTTTGTTGATAAAGTACATTACTACTACGACTCAAAAAATTCTTCTTCTTCTTCTAGACCCTCTAGTAGGCTGTCTAGTTTACAATCCCGTTGAGAAAACTTAGCTGCTATTTTCACTTGGTAGTACACTAAGCTAACATGAATTTCTTGTCCATCTGGTCCCCGAGGTCTGATCCGGGCCATATGATTCGGATCAAGCTTGGTATACCATGTTTTGACCATGACCCAGACTTCTCGAGCGCCTTCCTGACATGCTGATATCTTCCATAGCTCAAAACGGCAACGAGCTCCCTTGAATAAATTCTCAAGCTCATCCATACTTCCTGGAAGGGGATCGGACGGCCATAAAGCCTTCACCATGTTCCTCAATGCTTTCCGAGCTCGCTCGTGCACTTTGAACAGCTCATGTAGCAGGTCGCCTTGTAATCCGGACACTTCTCCTTTGGGACGTCCGGTTAGCACACCTATAGAAGCAAACTTGTCAAAAATTCAAACCGAAGACCGTTTTGACAGATAGGTTACAGAGCATACTGAATATGCCGCCTTTCAATTTCTTGTTCTCCTTCAAAGCATCCGATAATTGGGCTCTCAAATCCTTTAGTCCTTCGGCCTGCTTGATGTTTGCATCTTGAAGTTTGTTCTTCTCATTAATGGTCCATGTCAAAACACGTTGACCAGCGGCTTCTTGCCCTTGGGCATGTTGCTTATCAGCTTGAGCAGCCCTTAGCCTCCCCTCCAGCTGATCGATCAAGCATACCAATGAGACAAAAGCATAAGTAAGAAACCTCACTGTGTTCACGGAGCCTTATCTCCGAACTGCTGTCGCACTTACCATCAGGTGCCTTCTTGGCTTTCTTCAAATCTTCGAGTTTGGCAGTGGCAGCAGATAGTTTTGTTCGGCATTCTTCAAGCTCCTTCAATAACTTGTTACTCCTCTCCGTGAGTACCTAACAATGTAAACGACTCTTAAATCAGTTGGGCCAACTGCTTGAAGACTCAGGGGCTACTGGCACATGATTAATGAATCTGTGCAAAAAATTCTTACCCGCATATCCTTGGAAAGCTGGTGATTGGCTCCAACAACTCCATCGCGAGAAGCTCAGATATAAGCATCCGCTAAACTGAGAGCATTGAAAGCCTCTTCGGTGAAATGAGGGTCGCGCATAGCCACCCTCCATCGCCGGTGACCCATCGCACTCTCCACTTCAGAGTTTGTGACGGATACATTATCCGAATCCTTCGGGAGATGACAATCCGATATCGCTCCCGCATCCCCTCCAGTCCTTGTGGCAGGGTCCGGGGCTGGATCAGTCTGTGCATGGCCGATCAGGTCTCCGGATGCAGTCTGGCGTATACTCCTCCTGCAATATGGCGCAGCAGGGAACGTCACCATTCGATCTATCCGCTGAGTACATGCTAAAGGATTATACCTCTTCGACGCATAAGTGGGCCCAGCCGTATCATTGTTCGCCTTTCTTTTTAGAGAGGCGCCTTGTGCAAGCGTCGTCTTCTTAGAGGACGCCTTTGCTGCAGCACGTGGGCGCAAGCGTCGTCCCTTGGGAGCATGATATGGTGCGGTGGTTGAGTCACGATGGGAAAACTCTTTTTGAGGAGATGGCTTCTGGGTACTTACATGGGAGGAAGGAAGGAGGCCGGGGTAGTCGGCCATAATGGCCACTTCCGT
This sequence comes from Triticum dicoccoides, assembly GCF_002162155.2. Classification (NCBI taxonomy): domain Eukaryota; kingdom Viridiplantae; phylum Streptophyta; class Magnoliopsida; order Poales; family Poaceae; genus Triticum; species Triticum dicoccoides. Next base: position 339,949,016 of record NC_041389.1, on the reverse strand, counting down.
GCCATCATAGCTCGTCTGATAAAATACTCCATCCTCAAAACCCACGAATATGTTTAGATCTTCTTCGTATCCAGAATCAAGGTCTCGATTATGGTCCTCCGGCTGCGGAGCGGGGCTATAGATCCCCTCGATGACCTTTCTCCATTCCTGTTAAATGCAGTCGGATTAAATTCGGCTATAAACCATAGTTAAGGGAAAAATATCAATTAAGGCCTATAATCGAAGACTTACCCATTCAATGGGGGTATACATGGAGAAACCTTCTCGGCACTTCAGGTGAGCGAAGTCTTCCTTTTCCCCTTTGAAAAGGGCTGCCAATGTGGCGGCCAGCGCGGCAAAATTAGCTGGACCCTTGCGCCCACAATGTGAGGCGCCATCCTCACCGTTGTGACGCCACATGGGAAACCCCCTGGATTGAAGCGGCTAGGCGTATCGCATTATTGAAATCGCCATTACCTCGACTATGGATAGTCTGGAGTGGGCAAGCATTCGGATCTTGTTTGCTAGCTACTTAACCTCCGCACTATCCTCTTCTTCATAGCCCCGGGGACGCCAGCTAGCGCGCTTCTTTAAAGGAGCGGAGGAGAATTCGGGAAGACCTTGCCGGCTAGGATCGGGAAGGACAATGTCTTCAATATAGAACCACTCCGAGGGCCACTCTTCGGATGCCTTCTTCGGAGTATCGGGCAGGTATCCTGTTCCACCTATACGCCATACTTCGGCACCGTCCACCTCAAAAATAGATCCCTTCTGGGAGCGGGGGACGAGGCAGAAATATTTTCTCCATAAATCAAAATGAGCCTCGCAGCCTAGGAACAACTCGCAAAGAGCAACAAAGTCCGCGATGTGTAGGATGGAGCCCGGCGTAAGATTGTGCAGTTGGAGACCGTAGTACTCCAGAAGACCTCTGAGGAAAGGGTGGATTGGAAATCCCATGCCCCTCAGCAAGAAGGAAACAAAGCACACACGCTCCCCTCGATTAGGATTGGGGAATTTCTCCGCCAGGGCTTCGCCATTGTAGGTGGTTAATCCCACCCGAACAGGGACTAGACCCGATAGAGGGAGGTATCCCTGCACCTGCAGCTTGGTCAATTGAGCGTGGGACACCGAGTAGCTCTCCCAGTCGCCTTCTTGAGGACCTTGGGGATGCGAGGAAGAGCAAGGAGCGTTGGCCATCCTTGGCTGGTTTCTTGTGGCAAGCCCTAAGGATTTCCGTCTAGTGAGGAATGGAATCTGAGATTCGATCACTCTTTTATAAGCCCCTTATCTACATGGTCAAGGGGTTATTTTTAAAAATACTTAGACCCTTCGTATACATATACCACGTGGAAGCCGAGGCGCCAGCGGCGCGGAAGCTAGAGAGTACAATATTTAATGCAAAAGCCGAACTATATGAAGCATAGTGGGAACTTACCTTGCAAAAGCCGAAGACATAAAGCCGGATACAACATCGTCATTGAAGGCAAGTTCGGGGGCTACTGAGGGAGTTCTGGATTATGGGGTCCTCGGAGAGCCGGCCTATGTGACATGGGCCAGACTAACGGGCTGTGAAGATACAAGAACAGAAGGCCTCCATTCGTGTTCGGATGGGACTCTCCTTTGCGTGGGCGGCAAGCCTGGCGTCCACATGAATAGTTTCCTTCCTCCGCAAATCAACTTTGTACACCCCTAGTCCCCTCCGGTGCCTATATAAACCGAAGGGTTTAATCCATAGGGACAATCACAATCGTACGGGCTAGACATCTAGGGTTTAGCCATTATGATCTCGAGGTATATCAACTCTTGTAACCCCTATACTCATCATAGTCAATCAAGCAGGAAGTAGGGTATTACCTCCGTCGAGAGGGCCCGAACCAGGGTAAACATCATGTCTCCTGCCTCCTTGTTACCTTGGATCCTTAGACGTACATTTCGGGACCCCCTACCCGAGATCTGACAATTTTGACACCGACAACTCGCGCCCTAGTGACAAGCATTAAGCATGGCAAAGTCATAGCAACATCAATCTTAGAACATAATGGATACTAGGGATCAAACCCTAACAAAACTAACTCGATTACATGGTAAATCTCATCCAACCCATCACCGTCCAACAAGCCTACGATGGGATTACTGACGCACGACGGTGAGCATCATGAAATTGGTGATGGAGGATGGTTGATGATGACGATCGCGGCGGATTCCCCTCTCCGGGGCCCGAACGGACTCCAGATCAGCCCTCCCAAGGAAGAACAGGGCTTGGCGGTGGCTCCGTATCATAAAACGCGATGAATCCTTCTCTCTGATTTTTTTCTCCCCGAACGTGAATATATAGAGTTGGAGTTGAGGTCGGTGGAGGTCCAGGGGGGCCATGAGGCAGGGGGCACGCCCTCCACCCTCGTGGACAGGGTGTGGTCCACCTTCTGTTGATTCTTTCACCAATATTTTTTATTAATTCCAAAACGTGACTCTGTGGAGTTTCAGGTCATTCCGAGAACTTCTATTTCTGCACAAAAATAACACCATGGCAATTCTGCTGAAAACAACGTCAATCCAGGTTAGTTCCATTCAAATCATGGAAGTTAGAGTCCAAAACAAGGGCAAAAGTGTTTGGAAAAGTAGATATGTTGGAGACGTATCAGCGCCCTACCCCTTGGGCGCGCCCCCTGCCTTGTGGGTCCCATGTGGGCCCCCCTCACTTATTCTAGCACCCATCTGTAACGCCCCGGATACAACTTTCCATATTCGTAACTCCAACTCTTGCCTTTTCCAGAGATGCAATATGATATTTCCTTCATGGTTGGGTTTTTGTCTTTTGTTTTGCATTTTGTTCACGTCATGCATCTCATCTCATAGCATCATGCACATTGCATCCGCATATTTTCATGAAACTCGTAGTCGTTCGTAGTTGTCGTGTTCCCCCCTTGTTCCTCATGCATATGAAAACTCAACAATCATGCCTCATATTAAAATGAAATATATATGGAAAATGCTTAGAATTTCATCTAGTTTCATAATATGCTACTTTTATCCATGTTAAAATATTAAAATTGTTGTTTGCATTAATTTGCTTAAATGCCATGTTAAAATGATTTATTTCATAACTAAATAACTGTAGCTCGGTTTCTAATAAACTTTATATGTAAATGGGGTAGAAAAATGCATAGATTAACTTGATGCACTTTACTTTCCTGTTTAACAACAATAAAATATGGTTTAGGGCAGGACAGTACCGAATCTAAAATATGCATATGGGGATTTTCTGGAATTGTTGTTTGTTGTTTCCGGCCTCATTTAAACTTGCCTAGATAGTTAGTTTACTTATGCTTCACCTCTTGCCATGTTTAACAACATTTAATATTGTTTGGTAGCCTAAACGAGATTAAACTAAATATGTCAATGTGGTGTTTTGTCAATATGCAACTCGTTACATATTGAGCTCCACTTAAATTGCAGTGTTGTTGTTGTTGCATTTTGCCATGCCATGCCATGCTATTTAAACCGGTCATGCATCATACTTGTTTGTGCATCATGCCATGTTTATGCTTGTGCATTTACCATGTTGTTTGTTTTTTCCGGTGTTGCTTCTTAGTTCCAGTAATGTTGCGATTGTGAGGATCCGTTCGACTTCTCCCGTTCGTCTTTGTCATGGACTCGTTCTTCTTCCTTGCGGGATTTCAGGCAAGATGACCGCTACCCTGGATCTCACTACTATCATTGCTATGCTAGTTGCTTCATTCTATCGCTTTGCTGCGCTACCTATCGCTTGCTCTTCAAGCCTCCCAATTTGCCATGTCAGCCTCTAACCTTTTTCACCCTTCCTAGCAAACCATTGCTTGGCTATGTTACCGCTTTGCTCGGCCCCTCTTATAGCGTTGCTAGTTGCAGGTGAAGTTGAAGGTTGCCCCATGATGGACAGGATTATGTTGGGATATCACAATATCTCTTATTTAATTAATGCATCTATATACTTGGTAAAGGGTGGAAGACTCGGCCTTATGCCTGGTGTTTTGTTCCACTCTTGCCGCCCTAGTTTCTGTCATACCGGTGTTATGTTCCCGGATTTTGCGTTCCTTACACGGTTGGGTGATTTATGGGACCCCCTTGACAGTTCGCTTTGAATAAAACTCCTCCAGCAAGGCCCAACCTTGGTTTTACCATTTGCCTCACCTAGCCCTTTTTCCCTTGGGTTTCCGGAGCCCGAGGGTCATCTTATTTTACCCCCCGGGCCAGTGCTCGTCGTGAGTGTTGGTCCAACCTGTCAGCCACCGGTGGCCACCAGGGGCAACTCTGGGCTGGCATACCGGAAGTTTGGACAATCCGGTGTGCCCTGAGAATGAGATATGTGTAGCTCCTATCATGATTTGTCGGCACATTCGGGCGGCTTTGCTGGTCTTGTTTTACCATCGTCGAAATGTCTTGTAAACCGGGATTCCGAGTCTGATTGGGTCTTCCTGGGAGAAGGTATATCCTTAGTTGGTCGCGAGAGCTTATCATGGGCTAAGTTGGGACACCCCTGCAGGGTTTAAACTTTTGAAAGCTATGCCCGCAGTTATGGGCAGATGAGAATTTGTTAATGTCCGGTTGTAGATAACTTGACACCAGATCCGAATTTTAAAACGCATCAACCGCGTGTGTAGCCGTGATGGTCTCTTTTCGGCGGAGTCCGGGAGGTGAACACGGTTTTTGGGTTATGTTTGACGTAAGTAGGAGTTCAGGATCACTTCTTGATCATTGCTAGCTTCACGACCGTTCCGTTTGCTCTCTTCTCGCTCTCATTTGTGTATGTTAGCCACCATATCATGCTTAGTCACTGCTGCAACCTCACCACTTTACCCCTTCCTTACCCTTTAAGCTTTGCTAGTATTGATACCCATGGTAATGGGATTGCTGAGTCCTCGTGGCTCACAGATTACTACAACACCAGTTGCAGGTACATGTTTTGCGATGATCATGACGCGAGAGTGATGTTTGCTTGTTTCGGAGTTATTCTTCTGCTTCTTCTTCGATCAGGGGATAGGTTCCAGGTCGGCAGCCTGGGCTAGCAGGGTGGATGTCGTTTGAGTTTCTGTTTGTGTTTCATCCGTAGTCGGATGTTGATCTTATGTATGATGTATTGATGTATTCTTGCGGCATTTGTATGTCTTGTATGTATCCCCATCTATTATGTAATGTTGATGTAATGATATCCACCTTGCAAAAGCGTTTCAATATGCAGTTCTATCCTTGGTGGGACCTTCGAGTCTCTTTAGGATAGTATCACATATTGGGCGTGACAAGTTGGTAATCAGAGCCTTGACCGACCATAGGAGCCCCCTTGATTGTTGGCCATTGTTGAGTCTAGAAGAAAACTGTTTTGAGTCTTAGGATTATATATATCGGAGAGTATGATTCTTTTTACTCCTCAGTCCCTTCGTCGCTCTGGTGAGGTCTCCTGACGTAGATGTTTTGACTTTCCTCTCCTCAAATTTCACTAAACATTTTTTAGGATCACGCGGGTATCTTGGGATCGTTCCGATATTCTTATGATGAGAACATTGTTCTTGGTGCCTCCTGACATTTAGGGGTTGTGGCAGTGTCCCGGGGAGTTGAGCTCCGAGGTGTTGTCGTCATAATTTTATCGTTGCAGTTCTGGAATACCTGAGTTTTGCCGACATCGAAAATCTCTTTTATGCAGTTGTTGGTGAGATAACCTCGACGCCACCCAGTACTGGGGCGGGAGTTCGGGAGTATTGCCATAGCTTGTATAATGGATGCTTTTCGAAGGTTGAGGTACACGATTTCCGAAGGTTTCTTGGTTATGTGTTGACGGATGGATACAGCCTGGATGTAGGGATTGTTAGTTTTGGGTGAGATATATATTGCTTCCCCTGTATCCCCAACACCAGATTGCATAACCAGAAAGTTTCGGGAGTTTATATGTGGGAATTCTAGTAGCTCCTAGAATATCTTTCCGACAGATGCATGATATGGGATTGGGTAAATCTCTATCATATGTATTTGTTCCGGCTTATTCTGCAAGCCAATCCTTTGTTTTGTTTTGAGTTGTGGTATTTGAGTTGCTTCAATGACAAGTCTTGATTCCATACCTTTCAAGCGGTGTTCCCATATTTCTATGGGAGTACTAATCCTTCTTGTTTATCGAGATTGTCATGTAAATTCTTTTCCAAACCGGCGTGCTTCTCTTCAAGTGGATCCCATCATTTTTCCCAGCCGCAAGATCAACTCTAAGTTTTCTCATCGGTGTTTGTTTCATCCATCCCAAGTTGTCTTTGTTTTCCCCACCCTCCCACCCTTTTTCTTCAAGGACTCAGATATCTTAATCAAGTATCCTTTTGTTGATGGGAAGTTTCTCCATTCTTTTCCGTCAATGTTCTTATCCGGTGATTTCCCATGAAGATGCTCAACAGTTTCAAGTTCATCATTCTTCATTCTCGTATTCTTTGTCGGTGGATCCAATTCAAGATTTCGGTGTTGATCATGTCCCTTTCCTAGTTTCAAATGTTTTTCCATGTCGGTGCACCTCTTAATTGTTCACCTCTCTCTATTCTTATCCGGAGTGCTCAAGATATCTCGGAATAATCATGTTTCCATTCTTAATCCATTCGAGTTACTTCGAGGTTTTTCTCTCATTCAAGCTATTTAATTCTACTGGTGCAATCTCTATTTCAAGCAATCCTTCAACGATGTTTCTTTTGAGTGGGCCCTAACCCACAGGTCTTTTTCCAGGATCTTACCTGACTCTCCTAATTTTCGCAGAGCTATTCCCAAATTCATTTCAAAGTTTGATGCAAGAATGAATTATCATCAGTCAAATGTCTTTCTCCAAGATCTTTCAAATACTTTCGTTGTTGGTTCAACCTTTCTAATTTTCATTGTGGAGTGTCCCAACAATTTTTGGTGTTGTTTCCTCGTCGTCATTTCAAGATAGAAAAAGAGTTTTCCTCTAAATCTTGACCTTCTCTCGAAGATTCGTGGTTCTAGCTTGATGTTATCCTCTCGAATTATTCCATTTGTCAGATATTCATTTTTCTTACCCATCCGGAGTATGTCAGGAGTTGTTTTTCCATTTCTTTTCACCGGAGGTCATCGTCCCAGAAGAATTCTTCGTCCTCACATTTCAGTTACCATTATCCAATTATTTCGGTGCTTCGTTCAAGTGTTCCTTAATCAGCTCATGATCTCTTTGTCCTTTTTGCATCTAAATCCCCTCGAGCATATTGGTTCTTCTAATTCTTCCCGGTGATTCATTCTCTTTCGCCAGTCATTTCCAAATTATTACGGTGGTTCATTCAAGATTCTTTTTCCTTGATTATCATATTAATTCATTCGTTCTTTCCAATCCTACCGGTGGTTCATGAAGACTTTCTCAAGTTTTGTGATATACCCCCTTAATCCTTTTTACGAGAATAAGTAGTATGCCAAATCCGTTGCTTGTCATCAATTTAAATTGGTGAAGGATACGGTGATTCGTCAAGGATTCCTTTCATTCTTCAATTGCTCTTCAAGATTTCTCTCGGAGTTATGATCCACCAAGCTATACTCAAAATTAAACAGGGTGCTCAACGCATGTTTTGTTTTGAGGAGCTCAAGCATTCTTCATCTTGCATTCCAAAGTGCAATTCTTTCTACCTTATCTTTTGAGGTGGTGTTATGTCACTCTTGACAATTTCCTTCATGTTTCATAATTCATATGTTGTCAAGAATGAGGTATTTTAAATCCATCATTTCCTCTTCGTTCAGAGATCTTTTCGACTAATCAACTTCTTTGTTGGAGTTATCTTGTGTCAGATTTCACCTAAAACCTTTCCTTAAGGGTTGTTGCTATTTGTGGTGATTATGCATGACCCAAGATTGCTCTTTATCCTCCTGGTGGAAGAAGTTTCATCTCTTCGTCGATCTCAAAGCAAGCAATTGTTTTCGTTAGTGGCAGAATGTCATCTCATAGTCTTGAGATGTTTTCCATAAGCCCACTACAAGCTTATTCATTTCGTTGTTGGTTTTCCAACAACCCCATTGTAACCTTCTTGGAAGGGTGCTTTCCAAGCTCGTTTGTGGTTGAAGTTGGCATTTTTCTTCTCCATTCTGTTATTCCAATGATCTATCTTCTATTTTTTCTCCCGGAGGCATTGTGATGTTGATCTCTTCACTCATCATCTCGAATTGTGAGGACCGTGTTCTTTTCATGCTTATCCATTTAACCGGAGTGTTGTGTCATCTCTTCAAGTTCTTTTCATCTTATCAAGTTTTCCTTCTTCTTTCCGTCGGAGTGCTGCCCAAATTATATCAATCTTATTCCTTCTCTATCTAGTTTTAACCGTGGTGGTTTGAATATCTATCTCATCACTAAACCTCTTGGTTCTCATCGTATCCCTTGTTCCTCTTTTCTAACGGAGTATTTTCAACTTTGTTCATCTTCGTTGTTTTCTTTCTTCCTTTTTGCTCAACCTCTCAAGGTTCATGGTTTCACTCGTTTGTCGAAGAAGCAATTTAGTTTACCTCTTATCTTCCTCTTCCGTTTTCTCTCCGGTGCCATCCTAGATCTCGGGACGAGATCCTCTCATAGTGGTGGAGTGTTGTAACGCCCCGGATACAACTTTCCATATTCGTAACTCCAACTCTTGCCTTTTCCAGAGATGCAATATGATATTTCCTTCATGGTTGGGTTTTTGTCTTTTGTTTTGCATTTTGTTCACGTCATGAATCTCATCTCATATCATCATGCACATTGCATCTGCATATTTTCATAAAACTCGTAGTCGTTCGTAGTTGCCGTGTTCCCCCCCTTGCTCCTCATGCATATAAAAACTCAACAATCATGCCTCATATTAAAATGAATTATATATGTAAAATGCTTAGAATTTCATCTAGTTTCATAATATGCTACTTTTATCCATGTTAAAATATTTAAAATTGCTGTTTGCATTAATTTGCTTAAATGCCATGTTAAAATGATTTATTTCATAACTAAATAACCATAGCTCGGTTTTTAATAAACTTTATATGTAAATGGGGTAGAAAAATGCATAGATTAACTTGATGCACTTTATTTTCCTGTTTAACAACAATAAAATATGGTTTAGGGCAGAACAATACAGAATCTAAAATATGCATATGGGAATTTTCCGGAATTGTTGTTTGTTGTTTTCGGCCTCATTTGAACTTGCCTAGATAGTTAGTTTACTTATGCTTCACCTCTTGCCATGTTTAACAACATTTAATATTGTTTGGTAGCCTAAACGAGATTAAACTAAATATGTCAATGTGGTGTTTTGTCAATATGCAACTCGTTGCATATTGAGCTCCACTTAAATCGTAGTGTTGTTGTTGTTGCATTTTGCCATGCCATGCCATGCCATGCTATTTAAACCGGTCATGCATCATACTTGTTTGTGCATCATGCCATGTTTATGCTTGTGCATTTACCATGTTGTTTGTTTCTTTCCTGTGTTGCTTCTTAGTTCCGGTAACGTTGCGATTGTGAGGATCCGTTCGACTTCTCCCGTTCGTCTTCGTCATGGACTCGTTCTTCTTCCTTGCAGGATTTCAGGCAAGATGACCGCTACCCTGGATCTCACTACTATCATTGCTATGCTAGTTGCTTCGTTCTATCGCTTTGCTGCGCTACCTATCGCTTGCTCTTCAAGCCTCCCAATTTGCCATGTCAGCCTCTAACCTTTTTCACCCTTCCTAGCAAACCATTGCTTGGCTATGTTACCGCTTTGCTCGGCCCCTCTTATAGCGTTGCTAGTTGCAGGTGAAGTTTAAGATTGCCCCATGATGGACAGGATTATGTTGGGATATCACAATATCTCTTATTTAATTAATGCATCTATATACTTGGTAAAGGGTGGAAGACTCGGCCTTATGCCTGGTGTTTTGTTCCACTCTTGCCGCCCTAGTTTCCGTCATACCGGTGTTATGTTCCCGGATTTTGCGTTCCTTACGCGGTTGGGTGATTTATGGGACCCCCTTGACAGTTCGCTTTGAATAAAACTCCTCCAGCAAGGCCCAACCTTGGTTTTACCATTTGCCTCACCTA
>NC_041389.1:339938540-339938985 GCF_002162155.2 Triticum dicoccoides | reverse complement strand
GCTTGTTGTGAGTGTTGGTCCAACCTGTTAGCCGCCGGTGGCCACCAGGGGCAACTCTGGGCTGGCCTACCGGAAGTTTGGACAATCTGGTGTGCCCTGAGAACGAGATATGTGCAGCTCCTATCAGGATTTGTCGGCACATTCGGGCGGCTTTGCTGGTCTTGTTTTACCATTGTCGAAATGTCTTGTAAACCGGGATTCCAAGTCTGATCGGGTCTTCCTGGGAGAAGGTATATCCTTCGTTAATCGCGAGAGCTTATCATGGGCTAAGTTGGGACACCCCTGCAGGGTATAATCTTTCGAAAGTCGTGCCTGCGGTTATAGGCAGATGGGAATTTGTTAATGTCCGGTTGTAGATAACTTGACACCAGATCCGAATTAAAACGCATCAACCGTGTGTGTAGCCGTGATGGTCTCTTCTCGGCGGAGTCCGGGAAGTGAACAC
>NC_041389.1:339921693-339938530 GCF_002162155.2 Triticum dicoccoides | reverse complement strand
TGGACAATCTGGTGTGCCCTGAGAACGAGATATGTGCAGCTCCTATCAGGATTTGTCAGCACATTCGGGCGGCTTTGCTGGTCTTGTTTTACCATCGTCGAAATGTCTTGTAAACCGGGATTCCGAGTCTGATCGGGTCTTCCTGGGAGAAGGTATATCCTTCGTTGATCGCGAGATCTTATCATGGGCTAAGTTGGGACACCCCTGCAGGGTTTAAACTTTCGAAAGCCGTGCCCGCGGTTATGGGCAGATGGGAATTTGTTAATGTACGGTTGTAGATAACTTGACACTAGATCTGAATTTTAAAACGCATCAACCGCATGTGTAGCCGTGATGGTCTCTTTTCGGCGGAGTCCGGGAAGTGAACACGGTTTTTGGGTTATGTTTGAGATAAGTAGGAGTTCAGGATCACTTCTTGATCATTGCTAGCTTCACGACCGTTCTGTTTGCTCTCTTCTCGCTCTTATTTGCGTATGTTAGCCACCATATCATGCTTAGTCACTGCTGCAACCTCACCACTTTACCCCTTCCTTACCCTTTAAGCTTTGCTAGTCTTGATACCCATGGTAATGGGATTGCTAAGTCCTCGTGGCTCACAGATTACTACAACACCAGTTGCAGGTACAGGTTTTGCGATGATCATGACGCGAGAGCGATGTTTGCTTGTTTCGGAGTTATTCTTCTGCTTCTTCTTCGATCAGAGGATAGGTTCCAGGTCGGCAGCCTGGGCTAGCAGGGTGGATGTCGTTTGAGTTTCTGTTTGTGTTTCATCCGTAGTCGGATGTTGATCTTATGTATGATTTATTGATGTATTCTTGCGGCATTTGTATGTCTTGTATGTATCCCCATCTATTATGTAATGTTGATGTAATGATATCCACCTTGCAAAAGTGTTTCAATATGCGGTTCTATCCTTGGTGGGACCTTCGAGTCTCTTTAGGATAGTATCGCATCTTGGGCGTGACACCATCCAATTCGTCTTCCTCTAGAAAAAATCATCCCATTGCTCAAACCCGTGTTCTTGCTCATCTTGCTGCCATTTTTGATCTCCTTGTGCAAAGCTCCATTTGCAAAACTGTTTTGGGGGATTGTTCTTCGGTATGTGACTCCTCCAATGGTCCAATTAGTTTTGTTCTCGTGCTTTATATATTGCAATTTTTTGCTGATGTGGTGACCTTGTTCTTGAGATTGCATGTAAAATCTATATGGTCCAAAGTAGTTTTGATGCATGATATAGCCTCTAGGCACTTGTAGGAGTAGTTGCTATCAATCTTGTTGAGTTTGGTTCACTTTTATTTTGAGTCACTAAAAATTTTAGAATTTTTCGAAGGAAGAAAAATGTTTAGGAAGATTTACCAAGGCGGTTCCTCGAGGAAGCAAGCCCCAAGGCTCGCGATACGTGAGCCGGACCTTGAACCACCAAGAGAAGCTCTAGTACGGCCTTGTGAATGGCCGTTGGATGAATTCATGGTTCATGCAGGTTTCAATGATGAGTTTGATGCATACATACGAAATGCTGGCCTTGAGGACTTCGTGTCAGATAAGTGCTGACAATACTATCACCTCACCGATTCATTTGTGCGAAGATTTAAATTTACATCCCAGCACAATACTCATACTGTCCTATTTGATCTTTATGATAAATCTTATACCATGGACCTAGAAGATTTTAGTGATGCATGCAAAATCCCACAATGGGGCATTCTTAGTGAGCCTCGCAAAACTGAATACAATGATTTCCTTGCTAGCATCACTTTGGGAGAAACTAGAGATATCACACAAGCCTCCATGGGGAGCATTCATTTTCCTGCCATACATTATTTTGCTCTCTTCATAGGTAAATGCATTAATGGTAAACATGATCATAGCCACCTTTGTGCATCGGATCTTAGTGTCCTCAAGTGTGTAGTGTTTGGTGATAAGCAATATAACTTCGGGGCTATTATTGCGAGGAGGTTACATCTTAATGCTAAGGACGGTGATTTATTTGGTGGGATTTATGCCACCCGTTTAGCTAATTATCTTGGGGTACCAATAAGGGAGAATGACATTGAATTACCACCTTCTTTCCTTGATTATAATGCTTTGGTATGCTATCAGCTTCTCATGAGGAACGAACAGTCCCTCCTATACCGACTAATCTTTGACTGACAATGTGATGTCCATATTACTCTTGCTGCTCCTGCCTTCTTTAACTTTCAGGTCAGAGGGAGATATTTTTTTAAACCAAAGAGGAGGCAAACAAGTATGAGAGAGGGGTGGATACCGCTCGCCTCCATGTTGCGGCCCTTCAGGCAGTAGCTGTCGCATCCCAGTACAACCCCGACCACAACTTTGGATATCTGCCAGGCCAGTCGTGGCCATAGACCAACTTAGGCCAAAAGCCTAAGCTTGGGGGAGTATGTATTTCTCACCGACATTACATTCATGTTCACACACTCATTCCAGTTGTCGGTGTTCATACTTTTTCATTGTATTATCCATGCTAGTTTATTTTATTTTCTTGCTTTCTTCTTGTGTGTTTGAAAACTGTGAGAAAAACCCCCAAAAAATAGTTGTAGCTTCTGTTTAGTTTGCTTTCCATGTTTATTTAGTAGTAGTATTATAGAAAACCCAAAAAGATTCCTCGTTCTTCTTTTTCTAGTTGGGAGCTTTCCCGTGTAAATAGTTTTTATCGTTCTTGTTTTACTTTCTTCAGAAAAACAAAAAAAACCCAAAAAAATCCAGTGTTTTTCTTTGAAATTCTTTTTCTTATCTTTGGGGGTCGAGAGAAGAAGACCACAATGAAAATGATGAGTGGCTCTCATATGAATTATTGTTGATCCAACAAAGAGCCCATATTACCTTGTCTTCTCCTTTGTATAAATGTTTACAGATTCCAGCTTAGTCCAATGCATGTGCACTATTATTATTATTCACACCGTTCAGTCATGCAAGTGAAAGACAATAATGACGATATATGATGAAACGATTGAGATGAGGAAAAGCTGGTATGAACTCGACCTATCTTGTTTTTGTAAATATGATTAATTCATCATTCCTGATTCAGCCCATTATGAGTGAAACATGTTTGCAATGACAATTAGAGATTATAGTTACTCATGTCATTCTTAATTAGCTAGGAGTTTATAATGGTTTATCTTGCGTGCCAACATGCTTTTAAAACGGTTGTGATGTAGTGTAATAGGATGGTATCCTCCTTTGAATCTTTCAAGTGGCTTGACTTGGCACATGTTCATGCATGTAGTTGAAACAAAATCAACATAGCCTCCACGATATTTACGTTCATGGTGATTTATATCCTACTCATGCTTGCACTCAATGTTGGTTAATCTCAATGCATGTTTATGACTCTTGTAGCTCTCTAGTTGGTCGCTCCTCAATCCCTTGCTAGCCTTCACTTGTACTAAGCGGGAATACTGTTTGTGCATCCACTTCCATAAACCCAAAGGTGTTCCATACGAGTCCACCATACCTACCTATATGCGGTATTTACCTTCTGTTCCAAGTTAATTTGCATGTGCCAAACTCTAAACCTTCAAATGATAATCTGTTTTGTATGCCCGAATCGCTCATGCAGCGACTGGGGGCTGTTAGTATCATCCATGCTAGGTGGATTATCCTCACGATGAGTGGACTACGCTCATCATTCACGAGAAAATGGCTGGTAATTGGGATGCCCAGTTCCATGCTCAAATCAAAATATAACTTCAAACAAAAATTCCCCAGGATTGTTGTTAGTTGGACGGTACCCGTTGTTTCGGACCAGCCATGGAGTGTGCTTGTTGGTGGTGGGGGAGTAAAAACTTTACCATTCTGTTTGGGAACTGCCTATAATGTATCTAGTATGGAAGATACCGAGGTCTCTTGGTTGTTATGTTGACAATGAAAACATACCACTCAAAATTATATTCATCTCTGTTTTAAAACTCGAGCTCTAGCACCTCTGCAAATCCTTGCTTCCCTCTACGGAGGGCCTATCTATTTACTTTTATTGTTGAGTCATGATCCTCTTATACAAAGCACCAGTTAGAGAGCACCACTGTCATTTGTATGTGTTGTTATTAATTGATATTGAGTATGACTGTGACTAGATCTCTTTTACCATGAATTACAATGTCTAGTCAATCATTGATCTTCAGGGGTGCTTTGCATTTATGTTTTGTGGTCTCAGAAAGGGCTAGCGAGATACCATTATGTTATATCATATCATGACTGAAAAAGTGTTGTCATCCGAGATTTATTATTGTTGCTCGCTAGTTGACTATGCCATTGATGTGAGTAAATGTGAGACCTAAATGTTATTGTGAATATGGTTAGTTCATGATATTTGCTCAAAATCTGAATGATGGCTATACATATTTGCAACAACAAGATCAAACAGAGTTTGTAAAAGTTTTTCTTGATCACTTTTAGTTTATCAACTGAATTGCTCGAGGACAAGGAATGGGTTAAGCTTGGAGGAGTTGATACGTCTCCATCGTATCTACTTTCCAAACTCTTTTGCCCATGTTTTGGACACTAATTTGCATGATTTGAATGGAACTAACCCGGACTAACGCTATTTTCAGCAGAATTGCCTCGTGTTATTTTTGTGCAGAAATAAAAGTTCTCGGAATGACCTAACAATCCACGGAGAATATTTTTGAATAAATAAAAAATATTGTCAAAAGAACACCGAGGGGGACCCACCTGCTATCCACAAGGGTGGAGGGTGCGCCCCCTGCCTTGTGGGTCCCTTGGACCTCCACCGACCTCAACTCCAACTCCATATAATCACATTCGGGGAGAGAAAAATCATAGAGAAGGATTCATCGTGTTTTACGATACAGAGCCATCGCCACCTCTTGTTCTTCATCGGGAGGGCAGATCAGGAGTCCGGTCGTGGCTCCGGAGAGGGGAAATCGACGTCGTTGTCATCATCAACCATCCTCCATCACCAATTTCATGATGCTCACCGTCGTGCGCGAGTAATTCCATCGTAGGCTTGCTCGATGGTGATGGGTTGGATGAGATTTATCATGTAATCGAGTTAGTTTTGTTAGGGTTTGATCCCTAGTATCCACTATGTTCTGAGATTGATGTTGCTATGACTTTGCTATGCTTAATGCTTGTCACTAGGGCCCGAGTGCCATGAACTCAGATCTGAACCCTTTATGTTTCCATGAATATATTTGTGTTCCTGATCTGATCTTGTAAGTAGTAGACACCTATTACGAGTTATGATCTACATACCCCAAGGTGATAATAATTGAGATTCTTTCCGATGATTACCGTAGTTTGAGGAGTTCATGTATTCACTAAGTGCTAATGCTTTGGTCCGGTTCTCTATTAAAAGGAGGCCTTAATATCCCTTAGTTTCCATTAGGACCCCGCTGCCACAGGAGGGTTGGACAAAATATGCCATGCAAGTTCTTTTCCATAAGCATGGATGAGTATATTTGGAATACATGCCTACATTATATTTATGAATTGGAGCTAGTTCTGTGTCACCCTAGGTTATAACTGTTGCATGATGAATGCCATCCGACATAATTATCCATCATTGATCCATTGCCTATGAGATTTTCACATATTGATCTTTGCTACGTTACTTTTCTGTTGCTACTGTTACAATTGCTACAAGACTACTACTATTAATTTTGCCACTGTTATTGTTACTTCCATACTACTTTGCTACTAAATACTTTGCTGCAAATATTAAGTCTTTCATGTATGGTGGAATTGACAACTCAGCTACTAATACTTGAGAATATGGCTCCCCTTGTGTCAAATCAATAAATTTGGGTTGAAGACTCTACCCTTGAAAACTGTTGCGATCCCCTATACTTGTGGGTTATCAGTAATTCAGTCGTCAGACTGCTCCGGGTGTTTGGAGCATAGTATATTCTTGTGTTCATTGATATATGGGGCAACCAAGATAGAATTCTGTAGAACTATGTAGTGTTCTTGCGCCCAAGAATGCTCGTCTCTACATATTATTGAATCTGCTCCTAGCGTGCTTTTGCCAGTCAGTCTCCCCTCATACCGCGATGAGGGACACCAATCGGCTTCAGGTCAGCAATAAATTCAACACAAAACCCAATGATCTCCTCTATTTTATGGCCCGTGTAGATGCTTCCTTTTGGACTAGCACGGTTACAAACATATTTCTTTAAGACTCCCATGAACCTCTCAAAGGGGGACATATTATGTAGAAATACAGGACCCAGCATGGCAATCTCGTCGACTAAGTGAACTAGGACGTGCGTCATAATATTGAAGAAGGGTGGTGGGTACACCAACTTGAAACTGACAGGACATTGGACCAAATCATTCTATAACCTTGGTAGGATTTATGGATCGATTACCTTCTGAGAGATTGCATTGAGGAATGCACATAGCTTCACAATGGCAAATCGAACGTTTTCTAGTAGAAGCCACCTCAATGCAACCGGAAGCAATTGCGTCATAATCATGTGGCAGTCATGAGACTTTAGGTTCTGGAACTTTTTCTCTGGGATATTTATTATTCCCTTTATATTGGACGAGAAGCCATACGGGACATTGATACTGAGCAGGCATTCAAAGAAGATTTCCTTCCCTGCTTTGGTAAGAGCGTAGCTGGCTGGACCTTGATACTGCTTTGGATGCATGTCATCTTTTTCGTGCACACGTTGCTGGTCCTCGCGTGCCTCCGGTGTATCGTTTCTCTTCGCATACACACCCAAGAAGCCTAGCAGGTTCACGCAAACATTCTTTGTCACGTGCATCACGTCGATTGCAGAGCGTACCTCTCGGTCTTTCCAATAGGGTAGGTCCCAAAATATAGATTTCTTCTTCCACATGGGTGCGTGTTCATCAGCGTCATTCGTAACAGATTGTCTGCCAGGACCCTGATGTCTACTACGCAACCTTCTCCTTGTAGACGTTGTTGGGCCTCCAAGTGCAGAGGTTTGTAGGACAGTAGCAAATTTCCCTCAAGTGGATGACCTAAGGTTATCAATCCGTGGGAGGCGTAGGATGAAGATGGTCTCTCTCAAACAACCCTGCAACAAAATAACAAAGAGTCTCTTGTGTCCCCAACACACCCAATACAATGGTAAATTGTATAGGTGCACTAGTTCGGCGAAGAGATGGTGATACAAGTGCAATATGGATGGTAGATATAGGTTTTTGTAATCTAAAAATATAAAAACAGCAAGGTAACTAATGATAAAAGTGAGCGTAAACGGTATTGCAATGGTAGGAAACAAGGCATAGGGTTCATACTTTCACTAGTGCAAATTCTCTCAACAATAATAACATAACTGGATCATATAACTATCCCTCAACATGCAACAAAGAGTCACTCCAAAGACACTAATAGCGGAGAACAAACGAAGAGATTATGGTAGGGTACGAAACCACCTCAAAGTTATCCTTTCTGTCCTATCTATTCAAGAGTCCGTAGTAAAATAACATGAAGCTATTCTTTCCGTTAAATCTATCATAGAGTTCATACTAGAATA
Source organism: Triticum dicoccoides (assembly GCF_002162155.2). Lineage (NCBI taxonomy): Eukaryota > Viridiplantae > Streptophyta > Magnoliopsida > Poales > Poaceae > Triticum > Triticum dicoccoides. The sequence goes on along the minus strand of NC_041389.1, from coordinate 339,931,040 downwards.
ACACCTTAAGACACAAATCAACCAAAACCCTAATGTCACCTAGATACTCTATTGTCACCTCAAGTATCCGTCGGCATGATTATACGATACGCATCACACAATCTCAGATTCATCTATTCAACCAACACAAAGTACTTCAAAGAGTGCCCCAAAGTTTCTACCGGAGAGTTAATACGAAAACATGTGCCAACCCCTATGCATAGGTTCATGGGTGGAACCCGCAAGTTGATCACCAAAACATACATCAAGTGGATCACGTGATATCCTATTGTCACCACAGATAAGCACGGCAAGACATACATCAAGTGTTCTCAAATCCTTAAAGACTCAATCTGATAAGATAACTTCAAAGGGAAAACTCAATCCATTACAAGAGAGTAGAGGGGGATAAGCATCATAAGATCCAACTATAATAGCAAAGCTCGCGATACATCAAGATCGTGCCATAGAGAGAACACGAGAGAGAGAGAGAGAGATCAAACACATAGCTACTGGTACATACCCTCAGCCCCGAGGGTGAACTACTCCCTCCTCATCATGGAGAGCACCGGGATGATGAAGATGGCCACCGGTGAGGGATCCTCCCCCCGGCAGGGTGCCGGAACGGGCGCCCGAGAGGTTTTTGGTGGCTACAGAGGCTTGCGGCGGCGGAACTCCCAATCTATCCTCTTCTCCGATGTTTTAGGGTATATGAGAATATATATAGGCGAAAGAAGTCGGTCGGGGGAGCCACGAGGGGCCCACGAGGGTGGAGGACGTGCCCAGGGGGTGGGTGCGCCCCTGCCTCTTGGCCTCCTTGAAGTTTCCCTGACTTGCACTCCAAGTCCCCTGGATTGCTTCCGTTCCAAAAATAACGCTCCCGAAGGTTTCATTCTGTTTGGACTCCGTTTGATATTCCTTTTCTCCGAAACACTGAAATAGGCAAGAAAACAGCAATATGGGCTGGGCCTCCGGTTAATAGGTTAGTCCCAAAAATAATATAAAAGTGCTTTGTAAAGCCCATAAACATTCAAAACAGATAATAAAATAGCATGAATGCTTCATAAGTTATAGATATATTGGAGATGTATCAGACCCTTTCCAAAGATTACTTGTAAATCCTTGATCATATCAAGTATATCAGCACCAGTACGGAGGACGGGCTTCTTCTGGTGATCGGCCTCACCTTTGAAATGCTTGCCTTTCTTTCTTAAGGCATGCTTGGTTGGAAGAAATTGACGATGTCCCAGGTACACATTCTTCTTGCATTTGTTCAAATATATACTTTCAGTCTCATCTAAACAGTGCGTGCATGCATTGTATCCCTTGTTTGTCTGTCCTAAAAGGTTACTAAGAGCAGGCAAACCATTGATGGTTACAAACAAACAACGCTCGTAGGTCAAATTCCTGTTGTTTGTGCTCATCCTATACAGGTACCTTTTTTACCCCACAACTGTAAAAGTTCTTCAAATAATGGCCTTAGGTACACATCAATGTCATTGCCAGGTTGCTTAGGGCCTTGGATGAAGGTTATAGATACATAGAGTCATGGGCCAGATGTTATGATTGCTGCTCTGCTCCCCAAAAGGATTAATGCCATCTGCACTTAAACCAAACCATACGTTCCTTGCGTCATCTGCAAAGTCCTGCCACTTTCTCTTGATTTTTTTTCCACTACGACCCGTCAGCGGGTACTCTCAAATTCTCGTCTTTCTTACGGTCTTCTTTGTGCCACCGCAACAACTTGGCATGCTCTCTGTTTCTGAACAGGCGTTTCAACCGTGTTATTATAGGAGCATACCACATCACCTTGGCAGGAACCCTCTTTCTGGGGTGCTCGCCCTCAACATCACCAGGGTCATCTCGTCTAATTTTATACCGCAATGCACCGCATACCGGGCATGCATTCAAATTCTCGTACTCCTCACTGCAGTAGAGGATGCAGCCATTAGGGCATGCATGTATCTTCTGCACCTCTAATCCTAGAGGGCATATAACCTTCTTTGCTTCGTGCGTACTGTCAGGCAATTCGTTATCCTTTGGAAGCTTCTTCTTCATTACTTTCAGTAGCTTCCAAAATACCTTGTCAGATAAAGTATTTTCTGCCTTCCATTGCAGCAATTCTAGTGTGATACCGAGCTTTGTGTTGCCATCTTTGCAATTTGGGTACAACCCTTTTTTGTGATCCTCTAACATGCGATCGAACTTCAACTTCTCCCTTTCACTTTCGCATTCTCTGTGTGCATCAACAATTACCAGGGAAGATCATCATCGGGCGCATTGTCTGGTGCCTCTTGATCTTCAGCTTCCCCCTGTTGCAGTATCACCATATTCAGGGAACATATGATACTTGTCATCATCCTCTTCTTCTTCGTTGTCTTCCATCATAACCCCTCTTTCTCCGTGCTTGGTCCAAACATTATTGTGTGGCATGAAACCCTTCTCAAGCAGGTGGATGTGAAGAGTTTTCAAGGAAGAATGATCCTTCGTATTCCCACAGACGGCACATGGACAAGACATAAAACCATTGTGCTTGTTTGCCTTAGCCACCTCGAGAAAATTATGCAGGCCCTCAGTGTAGCCGGAGGTGCGTCGGTCACCATACATCCATTGCCGATTCATCTGCGTGCATTATATAATTAAGTGTATCAAAAACTTTTACAGAACATCATGAATAGAGAAGTGACCAAATTAATACCCAAAGTACAGTAGTGATCAAATGTTATTACTGAAAAATACATAAAGTTCATACATAGTTCTCATAGAACAACATACAGCTCTCTGGAGCATCTAACTAAAACATACATTGGAACTAACATACAACTATCTAAAACATTTAAATGCAACAACAAATGCGATCAAAATCGCAACTAAGGTAACAATCTACCCAACAGCATAATGATACCAAGCCTCATTATCAATGGCATATTTTCTAATCTTTCTAATCTTCAAGCGCATTGCATCTGGATCTTGTGATCATCGACGACATCGACAACATGCAACTCCAATTTCATCTTCTCCTCTTCAATTCTTTTCAATTTTTCTTTCAAATAATTGTTTTCTTTTTCAACCAAATTTAATCTCTTGACAAGAGGGTCGGTTGGAATTTCCGGTTCACATACCTCCTAGATAAATACATCTATGTCACGTTGGTCGGCATAATTGTCATAAACACTAAATGAAACAAATAGTTATAAAAGATAATGTACCACATTCGAATTATAGACCGGACGAGAGCCGACGGGGGCGGATACCAAAACCATGGCACTATATAATAACTAACAGTAATAAAAGTAAGAAACTTATACAAGTAGCTATATAAATCATACAACTAAGATTTTTTTCCTTTTAAAAAGAAGATAAGAACAAGAGGCTCACCATGGTGGTGCCGGCGACGATATCGGTGCGGGCAATCGACGGCGGTGAGGACGAGGACGACACCCTACACATGTGTAGACTCTAAAAAGTTAATTTGAGCTCAAATTGTGCATCTAAAACCCACAAACCACTCTACTTCTAGAGCATTTGAAATGAGCTAAACTAGCAGTCAGAGATGAAAGGATGAAGTAGCTAACCTTTTAGAACACTTGTGTAGTTGGTGCACTGCCAAACCTTGACAAACACTACAAGAAATATGTCAACTTGCGACCATCACTATTGGTCGCTGAAAGGTCATTGTTTTTCATCTACGACCTTATTTTGACCAAAAACAGATGGTCAAAAGTTGACGGTCCTTAATGGAAATTAACAACCTTCTTTGTGATATGTAAAAAGTTGTTGGTTCCACGACCAAATTTTTGGTCACTAGCAGCCTCCCTAGGCCATGTAGGATCCAACATGGCAAGCTGACGTGGATAAGAATCAACTCGGTCCAATTCAGTGTTCTACATGGGCCTAGCCCATTAATTTAGCCTTTTCAACATATATTTTTCCTGTTAATTTTCGCTAGCTACATGGGCCTAGCCCAACAATTCGGCCTTTTATTTTCTAGGCTTTTGGCCTCTTTGCTTCCATTTATTGTTTGGGCCTTGGCCTTTTTACATTCCATTTTAGACCAGGTCCCACTAGTCAGATCATCCAACTAGGTCCCACTTGTCGGTTTTAATTTTGTTTGTTTCCCATTTTAAAGGACTCACTAGTGAAATGGGACCCAAGGGTGTTGTTTAGGTGTCGCACGTCAGTTCACTATTTGTGCAATAACCAATAACTTGATTCAAACAGAGCCAATAACACATACAATTTCAAACGACAGCCAAACGAAGTACTTTAATTTCATGGCAGTACAAATCAGTATTCAACTATAAAATACACCTAATATTAACATGGCCAGCTCCAGGGAGCTAAAACACATAGTTGGGTGCTAGTTTTCTTTAGGATTCTTCTCCTGGAGCTCTTGTACACCAACTTTTGACGAATGAAGGCCAACATCTGCAGGTTATAATTCAAAAAAGTTAGGAAATCAAGTGAAGCCGTGCATATAACATTCTCCTAACGATGAAAAATAGCTGCTGAAGTTGAGATCTAATAAGAAACCATGCATATAACAATCGCTTAATAGCAAAACTAAGATATATTTTTAAAAGCGCAAATGATAAGTACCAAGCCATGCATTTGGTGAGAATATAACAACAGATTGAGAGCATATTGTTCAGCATCAATGCAGCAATAATACAAAGAGGTGGTATCAAGCAGAGCACAAATTGAGAGAAATTTACGGTCCAGGAGCCAACCTTCCAAAGGAGCAGCATGGTGTGTCGTTGCGCCTTCATCGGGAGTTGTACGTCGGAGTTGTGTGATGCTTCTTTGCTTCCCCATATAGGACACTAGGTTCTCTCCTAAGATAGCAACCCAAAAAACAAAAAACATGATCAGGGAGCTGGTACATAAGAAAAGGAATTAATGCACGAATGACATATACAACTTAAAAAAATAGGATATGAAATATTATTAGAATTGCATATTAGATGGCCGCAAGATAACTTTTGCTTCATATAAAGTAACTAGAATTAGCACCAAAAAACTAGAATTTACTAATGTGTTTGTCACACTACCAAAATTCAAGACAAACCATGATAGGGAGACGAGTGAATTGCAGCAGAGGAGACATCTAATTTGACTACTGCAATCATTGAGTGAAAGCAAACATCAAAGAATTCAGAAATTCTGAATTGAATGCAAGCAAGTTTGCACATGACATAGCAGATCTACAGTCCCTAATTAGATTAGATATTCCAACTCATGAGCCACATGCATAGACACTACTAGAACCTACTTATGCTCAAACTAGAAATAGAACAAAAGAAAATTGAACCTATCTATTCAACAGAGAGACATAACATGGGAGGAGCACCTATGTCAAGAGAAATCACACATGGCTTGAACCCTCGGCATCATTTTAACTTACATACTGCATACCAAATAAAACTACCAGGTTAGTGACAACCCTAAAATGGAATCAGGCAGTCTCACGTTTTGAGCCACTTGTAAGATCAATTCCAGTTTTCTTTTTAGGCTAGTGCATCTACCACCCTCCATAAGCCGCACAGACATCAGAAATTCAGAATGCTGCAAGTACTTCAGACAGTATTTTCCCAACCCAAATTGTTGTACAACAATGTCTAGCTTCGCTTTTACTAGCATGAAGACAAGTAGCATAAGAAGCGGACCAAATAGAGGCTTAGAGCACGATCCATCCAGCGCGAGGTTGTGGTACGCGCTGGCAGCAACGGTGAATCTGGGCCTCCCAATCGAAGGAAATAATAAGCAATGATCCTGAACCACCCAAATCAAATCTACACGGTGTACTCCACTCTTGCGGTACCCTCGCCAAATCAAACCCGCAGAAGCGCATCAAACTCGCGGCCCAGGCGAATCCAAGCGCGGATGGACCAACCTAGATGCTATGGGACACCAAATTAAGAATCGGTGGCGCCTCGTACGAAATACATGGCTGAAGTGGTTCCTCTAACAAAAGTGGTCTAGGGAGTGAGGCGGGTCAAACCAAACGTGACGTGGACATTGCTGCCGCTGCGCACGACGAAGAAGGTCGACGGCGCGACGACGAAGAGGAAGACGAGGACCACCATCGGTGGCAGCGCGCCAGAGCCGCGCCTCGCTCCGCCCCCGCCCACGGAGGAGTACAGGAGCCGCTTCGGGGACGCCATCTTCGGCAACGCGTCATGGGCGGAGGGGGAGGGACCCTGGTCCGATTCGGTCCGAATGCTGCAGCGGCGGCGAGGGACCCCTAGTGCTCGTGCACCACCTTGTCCCATATAAGCGGCGCGGGCGCCAGGTCGGCCATGAGGGGCGCCGCGGCCTTCGAGGATGACGAGGCTGCCGTCGTCGCCGCGGCACCCGTGAGGGCGGCCAGCAGGCTTGGCCTGGACGTGCTTAACCTTGGAGAGGATCTCCCGCGGCCGCCATCGCTACTGCTGTTGCTGGATCTGAGCTTCGGGGATTGGGGATCAAGGAGACGCAACCCTAGCTGCGGCGGAGGAGGAAGAAGACCTGGGAGCGGGAGCGAGGTTCGGGTGCAACGCGAGGGAAGGAGGGCACTGCCGCCGGAGACGGGAAGAGAGGGGTGAGGGAGAGGCCGGGTCGAGGGGTGGCGGCATCGATCTAGATTTGGTGAGGAGAGGGAGGCGGCGGGCAGAAGGAAGGAAGGGAAGAGAGGTGAGAGAGAGAGGTAGGGTTTGGTGTAGAGGGTTTTTTCTCCTTTTCTTCACATGGATGGATGGATGGACATGGGATTGCTAGCAATGGATGGTAGGATGTCTGCCATGTCATCGATCCGTGTCACAAACGGTTCCACGAATCAGAATCCAGCTTATGTAATTGTTTTTTTGTTTCTTTTATATTTTTTACCCTCTTATTTCGGGTAAACACTAAACGCAATAACCTCATGTTGTATGTTTACATGACCCAATATTGTGCACATATGTGTATCTTAGGATTTCAAACAATGATGATTTTGTGGTCTTTATTTGCATTGCTCACAAAAACCATTTTCCATTTTCCGAGTGTCCAAAATGGGGTTTTTGTGAAGGACCTACTATATATTCAAAATTGTAGCACATCATTTTTAGAAAATATTATGCCATATTTAATGTACAATTGACAAAATGGTTGGGGGTAAAATGTTTTTGATGCACCTCTCGTGAAAAAGACAAAATTCTGTTGATTCAGCTGGAACCGGGTCAAATTTGAACTACAGCTGCCTCATAGTTTGCTCTTTATTTTCCTCAAACATAATTTCCAGGTACATAAGTATCTATATCTTCAGAGAAACTCCAAAAGTTTTCCAAGTTCAACAACTAGCTAGGAACGGTCATTCCCGCCGTTTTCACCGCATTTTGAAACGGGCATAAAAATTAAAAAAAAATTGGAAAATCTTTGCATTGTGTCATTATATGTGACCAAGTTACCACGAAAAATAATAAACTTGTAATACAGCAATTCTTTTAAAAAAAGTGTTCTCAGAAACGAGATATCATGTGTGAAGATTAATGGCTTTCAAGCCAAAGGATCAATCATATGGCCGCATTCATGGTATAGTTTCTTCAAATGATCTCATATTGTGCACAAGGGTGCATCATGGCAAACAATGTTGCCTAAGAAAGTTTTCAATTTCTTTGGAAGGACATTTCATTTTCTCTTTTCCGAGTGCCCAAAATGAGTTTTTTTGTAAAGGAACTACCATATATCTGTTGCAAAATTGGACCAATTAAATTTTCTAATATACCAGGCCATATGTGATGCACAATTGACCAGATGGTTGGGTGTCAAAAGATTTGATCCACCTCTCGTGAAAAACACAAAATTCCGTTGATTCAGTTGGAAGGGGGCAAATTTGAACTGCAGCTGCCTTATAGTTTGCTATTTATTTTTTCCAAAAATCATTTCTAGGTACATAGGTATCTATTTAGTTATGGAAACACCCAAAAAAGTCCAAGATTCAACAACTAGCTAGGAACGGTCATTCCCGTCATTTTGACCGCATTTTGAAACGGCCATGAAAAATTCAAAAAAAAATCAAAAGATTGGAAAACTCACATTGTGTAATTATATGAGACCAAGTTACCAGGGAAAATAATAAACTTGTAATATGGCAATTATTTTAAAAAAGTATTCTCAGAAACGAGCTATAATGTGTGAAGATTAATGCCATTCAAGCCAAATGATCAATCTTATGGCCACATTCATGACATAGTTTCTTCAAATGATCTCATATTGTGCACAAGGGTGCATCATGGAATGGCAAGCAATGTTGCCTAAGGAAGTTTTCAATTTCTTTGGACGGAAATTTCATTTTCTATTTCTCGAGTGCCCAAAATGAGTTTTTTTGTGAGAACTACCATATATTTGTTGTAAAATTGGACCCAAATCATTTTTCGAATATACCAGGCCATGCTTGATGCACAATTGAACAAATGGTTGGGTGTTAAAAGATTTGATCCACCTCTCGTGAAAAAGACAAATTCCCGTCGATTCAGCTGGAAGCGGGTCAAATTTGAACTGCAGATGCCTTATAGTTTGCTATTTATTTTTCCAAAAATCATTTCTAGGTACATAAGTATCTGTTTAATCAGAGAAACACCAATTTTTTTTCAAGATTCAACCACTAGCTAGGAACGGTCATGCCTGTCGTTTTGACCGCATTTTGAAACGGGCATGGAAAAATCATGGCATAGTTTGTTCAAATGATCTCATATAGTACACAAGGGTGCATCTTGCAATGACGAACAATGTTTCCTAAGGTTTTTTTATTTTATTTGGACAAAAAATCAATTTTCCATTTTTTAGTGCCCAAAAATGAGGTTTTTTTGTGAAGATCCTACCATATATTTGTTGCAAAATTGGACCAAATCAAATTTCTAAAATACTAGGCCATATTTAATGTACAATTAAACAAATGATTGGGTGTAAAAGTTTTTGATCCACCTCTCATGAAAAAGACAAATTTCCGCATATTCATTTTCATTTTTCGAGTTCCCAAAATGAGTTTTTTGTGAAGAACCTAACAAATATTTGTTGTAAAAAAACTTCTCCATTTTACAAGAATATTAGACCATATGTTATGAACAAATTTGTGTTCACTAGAAACATTTTTATGGATATTAAACGGTTTTTAGTTACATCATTAACATTTAAAAAAAATATTTTGATGTCTAATATTTTGAACATATGTCTACATTTTTTAAGACACATTGTACGTATTGTTTATATATGTTTAACTTTTTTCAAATACATGATTAACATATTTTGATATATTCCCAACAAAAAAAATCTTTTCATACATATGTTTTAATGTCTATATTTGTTTTTACACATTGTACATTTTTTTACACATATAAAACATTTTTGATTTT
>NC_041389.1:339914615-339921183 GCF_002162155.2 Triticum dicoccoides | reverse complement strand
GTAAATTTCCATATATATATGTACTGATGACTATTTTTGCATACACATGAAACTTTTTTATACATATCTAGTATTATTTATGATTATCACTTTTTATATTCATGAAACTTTTCAAATACACACATTTAGTTTTTTAAACACATGATTACATTTTTTGAAAAACATATTAACATTAACATTTTTTTGAATTACACGTTTAGTCTTCTAATTGCTAAACCATATAGCAAGATTCACGAAGGAGTTCATTATTTTCCTATTCTTATAGTTTTATATTGTTTAATTGGTTTTGAGATTTTTCTATAAGGAAAAATCCTTTTAGAGTTATACAATGAAAAACCTTTTTTTAGACAATAATGATTTTTATTTCCAGATAACTGACCATCCTTACCAAATGGTAATAATGAAAAACTTGTCATTTTCCCATTTTCGTTGGGCCGAATATATGTTTTTTAGTAATATGAGGGCATCCCACATTTCTTCCTGGATGGGCCAAGGCCTACATGGCACACGGTTTTTTTTTTGAAAAGGAGGTGGCCTCGTTCCACCGAGGCCCAAGCCCACCTTGAGCGACACCTTAAGTACCAATGCATCCACGTTCACAACCTCATGACCATTTATATTGGTCGTAATCAGGTAGAAATAAAGATCGTTGATCACTCTTGTCTGCTTTATGACCATTTGGTGTAAGGCAATTTCAGGGTTTGAGCCCTTCCAAGCGAAATGGTTGTGGATTTACGACCAATTCAGTTGGGGTCACTGAGAAAATGTCACAAGTTGACATATTTCTTGTAGTGAAATCTTAGGGAAATTGTAGATTGGAGGTTGAGCTTGGAGAGGAGAAAGCTTAAGTGTGGCTCGGGCATTTCATCGAACACCTCATGTGCATGGGAGGTGAGAGCAGAGCAGCACACACCTCCCACACGCCAGCCGGCCAAAAAACAGAAGAGTGAGCGGGCAGGGGCGAGCATATATATAGGCATCTCTTTAGTCCCGGTTGATGGCTAGAACCAGGATTGAAGACTGACCTCTAGTCCCGGTTCCAGCCACCAACCGGGACTAAAGGGGCTGCACCAGGAGCAAGGCCCTTTAGTGCCGGTTCGTGTCTGGAATCGGGACTAAAGAGGTCAGATGAACCGTGATTGGTGCCTGACGACGCCCTGGCCGCTCAAATCGGGACTGATGCATCCATTAGTCTCGGTTCGTAACACGACCTGAACTAATGCTCTGAAGTGCTATAAAATTAGGGTTCTACATTTATTAGATCATGGGTCCCGTTTTTACGCCGCGCTTCAAAACCATCCATGTCTATTTCTAAAAACAAGTCCACAACTTGTATCATTTCCTCTCTTTTTTTGAGGTCTTACCTAGTGTTTACATAATATTTTGGTAAAAAAATTATATGTGGATTATTCGAATAGTTAAGGGTTTTTATGTGAAGCAAGAAGTTATATTACAAAAACACCTAACGGTAAAATCAGCTACTTATTGTCAATGAACTGAAAAAAAAAACTAATGTGATGCATGCAGCACAATAAACTAAACCAATCGCATGCCAAGCGGTTCACATAGGCTTGTACTGGTATTTGAAACAAACTGGCCCACACTGCCGTACCTCTCTGGCCCAAATATACATCGACCAATATACATGAGCCGAAGAACATACGTAATACCGCCTTTTGGACGCAAGAGTTATCGCATGTTAAGACCAGTTCTGCCGTGTCAGTTGGTCTCCTAAGAGCTTGCATATATGTAGGGCTTATCTCTCTCAAACATGCATATGCGCACCTGTTCTCTAGCGCTTTGTCCAACTGCTGCATGCATAACTGTAGTTTGTCTGGTTTCTGGTTCAGAGCGAAGAAACTCGGTTGCAAAGAGACAAGCGCTAGCCAGCCGATGGATGTGTGCCAGAGATCTCAAAGGAAGGAGAAGAACAGGAGAAAGGCGACAAGCGCTGCTAACTTGGCTACTGTAGCAGCATATCAATGCGTGTTGCTTGAGAATTTATTGGCCTGGAGCGCTATACTACCAGCCATCCACCTCCTGGTTGGTGCCTCCAAGTATGGAGAAGGCAAGATTTGGTGCCCCCAACAAATTCAGATAATAGCATTGTAATAAATAAAATCCATATAAGGACTACAAAATGTAAACTAGTACCCCATTGCGTTCGCTATTATAACATGTATTGAATATTTCAATGTTGACTACAAATAGACTGAAATGGATGAACAAACACATTAAAATAGGCTTAAATACATCCAATCTAGAAAAAAGCCAGAACATCTTATAATAGTGAATGGAGAAATTCAAGATGTTTTACAATCGCAAAAATCTGCCAAAAAATGTCTACATCCATAGTACCAAATAAATATGCTGTGAAAACATATTTACGATGGATCTAATCGTATAGATTTGATATCACACTTTGGTAATATTTTTCTATAAATTTGATCCGAATTTAAATGTTCGACTTAACAAAGGTATCCCCCCAAAATGCAAAATTTTGTCATGTAACATGTAGTGGTCTATGTTGAGTGCATAAAATATTTCAACGTGAAACGATGAAGCAACTGCCACTTCGACTTCCAACCTGACCCGTTACCTCTCGAAAACACGATTCTTCTAAGGAAATTGTTCGACTTTTGCAAAATCTTCTCAAATTTTTACCACACATTCTAGGGATTATATAATGACACCATGTCAGGTTTCATGTTTTTCGGAGTTTGCTTAATTTTTTTGGAATTCTTTTCCTTTTCTTGGACAAGTGCTATACATAGACTCAAGAACACAAATATGAGTTTTAATCCGTAACAAAGCAAAAATATGTTAAATCTACTCAATTGCTAGTGTGTTAATTTCTACTGCCATTTATAACTTGAAATGTTGGTCACACCATCTTTGATTAGTCATATGTAAGAAGTTAAATACTCTATAAAACTCATCAATTAGATGCTTTTTTGCAAAAATAATAATAATACATGCACAATAACAAAACTATACTAGTATATATATTACTATCTCTGTTTCTAAATGTGAGACGTTTTGACAGTTTAAATTGAACTGCCAAAACATCTTATCTTTAGAAATGGAGGGAATACTACGTACCTAGCTAGAGTCCATGAGTAAACTTGCTGCATCCCAAAGTCATCCCAAAATTTGGTAGAATGTTACATACTTATTATAATATACTTATAACCCCCAAAGTTTTGTAGAATGGTACATACTATTACACTGTACTTGTAACTATGCATGGGCTACCAATTCACCCCGGCGTGCCCGTCCACATATGCACGGGAGAGAGAGAGAGAGAGCGCCGAGCAAGCGAGAGAGAGAGAGGGAGGGGGAGAGAGCAAACAGTAGCAATGGAGCCTTGGAGGGGATTGCGCCCAGAAAAGGAGGAGATGAAACATGGAAAAAGAAAAGGCATCTTGTGGACACAGAGAGTGAGAGATAGGGAGGCGCTGTGTTATGTGTGTGTCATGCGTGACCGTGGTCTGCGGCCGGGGTGTACGTCCTCGACAGTCGCGCCACCCTATGCATGCGTACGCAGGCTAGGCCCTGGGCGACGCAGCAGCTAGCTAGGAGTACATGCATGCATGGTCCCAATCCCGCTCCATGGAGGGAGGGAGGGAGGTTCGCCTAGTGCCTATGCCGGTCCCTTGTCCCCTCCCTGCCCTAATACCTCCAACGCTCTGCCCCCTGCAAAAACCGTAGCAAGAGCACCGTACCACTCCCCTCCCTCCCTATGAGTAGTAGGAGACATGTACACACGACCGGATACGTCCACATCCTGATCATGTACATACATATATGCACATGCATGCCTTGCTGGTTGTCCAGCCTACTCGCTACAAAAAGCAAGCTAGATAGAGATTCTTTGGGCTTGAACAAAAATCATTCTCTGCATTTCTTCTTCCTTACCCCTAGCTTCTGGTTTATCCTTATCCTTCTTAAGCATCGGTGCTTCTTAGGCCTTGAATAATGCATGAACAAGGTGCTTATTTCTAGACGGTAGACGCTTAATTAAGCATGTTCTGTAGAGATAAGCGCTGGTGCTTTAAAAACTCGGTTTAGTTTACTAAGCACTACTCTTAGCACCTTGCATCGTAAAACATCTTAATAGTTTTCCGGCTAAAGTAACAGCATGGCAAAATTTCTTCAAAAAAATGTCACAATCATTAAGTTTCAAACTTAATGTGTGTATCTGAATTTTAGAAGTTCAATAATGTTGGGTCTTTTTGTACTCAAAACAACTCAAATATGTTGTAATAAAGAATCTAAAAAAAACATTGTATTGAAACTTGGTGTCTTCCTCGAAAAGAAAGCACGGGAACATTAAGATGCCACGGTGTGGATTCATAAAGGTTCTCAAAATAGAGGATTTCTTAAGTTCTGTGTTCTGATAGTTCATGATAAAAAACACATTATTTTTAACAGGACGCACTGCTTTTGAGGACATGAAGAAATAGAGTGATAGACAAAGAGAGGATGCATGAGAGTTATCAAACAAAAGGAGATTATCAGAACCAAATTTGTATCAAATTTGGGCCACGGAGATGCATTCATAGGCAAGTTAACAAGTCAAATACTAATCCAGCAATGTAAAGAGACTTTATAGGGAATTTTGATGCCACTATCAAATTTGTGTATTTGAAACATGCTACTGCAAAAAAAAAAGTCAAAATAATAAACTAACTACTCCCTTAGATACAATTCTAGTACAAAGTTGTATTAAAGTAGCGTCAATTAATTCAGATCAGATGGAGTATTTGTTTTGGCGGGAAAGAAAAATACACTAACTAGGAACACTCGGATACTTAAAATGCTAGTTGTGGTAGTGGGTCAGTGGCATAGCATCAAGATAAGTTTTTTCTGTATAAATATATAGTGGTATTTTTCAGCAAGTTATGGGTTTTGAAGTGGCGCATTTTGCGCGCATGCGAAGTTACTGTCGATGTACATACCGTACCGGTTAATGACATGTGTCCGAAATTCACAAGAAAGTCTAACATTCAAGTCTCTTAATCTGAAAACGTGAGATTGGTGGGCTACGCTTTCCCTACCCTAGCCGCCGCCAACAGCCAGGCGACTAGGGAGGCGATCTCCTTCCACCGATCTCCACCGGCCGGTGCGCTGGCCCCCTCTTCCTTCGGCAGCTGCTCCGGCGGCAGGAGGGAGGGGGGACCCCGTTCCTTCGCTCTGTAGTTAGGTTTTGGATTTGTAGGTCGTGGTGCGTTGTTGGGGTGGTGGGAGCGACGCACAGACGAATAAATCTGCCTCGGCTTCACTCCCATACCGGCGGTGCCCTTCACGGCGGTGTCTCGGAGTTGATGGCATCGTGTCTCTGCCGATCCTTCAGATCGGCAGCGTTAGGGTTCATGGATGGTGTTGGCGAGGCGGCGGCGACGACTCCATCAGGTGTGTCTCTCCTTCTGCTCTCTCCCCGTTGCTATGGCGTTGTCTCCGACGTCATGGTGGAGCAGGGAGGTTTTGTCGTTCAGGAGTACGCGCAGGCCGTTGTCTACGCAAGTGACAGCTGGAAGATGGAGAATCTTGTGCCGGGTCTGTGGTTGAAGGCTGACAGTTCTGATTTCCTCCTCCGACGTCGTCGTCATGCGGGGGTGTCAGTTCTGAAGTTCGATGGCGTGTCCGGGGACATGTTGCCCTGGTCTGATTCTTTCAACGACTATGGTTTTGCTTCTGGCAAACTACTTTGGAGGTCCGCAAAGCTGCTGATCAGTGATGGAGCCGCGTTGAGCTTGGGTGATGAGGTGATCTGTCGTTTTACCCTTTGGTGGCCGCTTCGGTGGTGTCGAAGGAGAGGGACGGACGTTGGTATTTTGCATTGGATTTTCCTATCTTTTCAGTCTTGTATGGTCGGTGCTTACGTGCCTTGTAACTTGATCTTTATTTTATATAAATGAGACACGTATTACCATGCAAAAAAAGTCTCTTAATCTGCGACATGCATGTGTGTTAAGGGTACTCCCTCTGTTTTTTTAGTTCGAATATTAGCTTTGGTCAAAGTCAAGCTTTACAAATTTTGACCAAGTTTATAAGCAAAAATATTAAGATATACAATAACAAATCAACAACATTAGATTTATTATTGAATATACTTTCACATCGTATACATTTATTATGATAAATGTCTATATTGTTTTCTATAAACTTGGTCAAACTTTACGAAGTTTGACTTCAGTTAACTCTAATATGCAGAGTAAATAAAAACGGAGGGAGTATATACATACGTAGGGTACCTATGTTGCACGTGCAAGTGTATAACCCCCCTACTAGTCGCTACGACCAATCATTCACTATACTTAGCCAAGCCCCCTGTCTCTCTCCAGCTATATATAGCGCCCGGCCGCCTCCTCCCCCACCCACAGACCAGTAATCAGACGAGCTACGTAGCCTCAGGCGCAGCTAGTCATAGCTTTCTTTCTTTCTAGGCAGCACACCTCTCTTCCTCTCCAACGCTTGTTGCTCCCCTCGCTTCCAATCCAGCCTACTCAACTCAAACTTCCACACGCCGGGAGAGAAAGAGAGCCATGCACAGCTACAGAGCCAT
>NC_041389.1:339862313-339914272 GCF_002162155.2 Triticum dicoccoides | reverse complement strand
GCCCCTCCGCCCAAGATGGGCAGTGGTGGCCATGGCGGCGGCACTGAGGATGACAACCAGTCCATGCTCCTCCTCTCCCTCTGGCCGCCCGGCCACCACCATGACGCAGCGGCCTCCTCCTCGGCGTGCTCCTCTCACTCCGTGGCCACTGCCGCGCACTCCACCGCGTCTTCGCCCTGGTTCAACCCAAGTCATGTCTACCATGGCTGTGGCGTCGGAGGCGGCGGCGGCAGCAACGGCAGCTTCTTGTTCCACGAGCAGGACCCTAACGTGAGCGTGTCGCTCTCCATCGCCCCTCCGTCTCCGTGCGGTACCAATCTGGCTCCCTGCGGCGGGAGCTACGCCGCGCCGGTCGCGCCGCCCTCGGCCGCCACGGCGGGCGGGAACCAGGTGCCCAGCCAGTACTGGATCCCCTCCGCCGCCGAGATCCTCGTCGGCTCCACCCAGTTCTCCTGCGCAGTCTGCAACAAGACCTTCAACCGCTTCAACAACATGCAGGTAACACGATGATCTTTGTCGCACGTACATCATTTAATGCACTGGCGGTGCAGATCAACGTGTGTGTGTTCAAAGTACATGTGCTGAGCTTGAGCTTCTGGCTGTTCCCTGCGCAGATGCATATGTGGGGGCACGGGTCGCAGTACCGCAAGGGATCGGAGTCGCTGCGGGGGGCGGTGACGGTGGGCACGGCAGCGCCGCCGCCGTCGCTGATGCGGTTGCCGTGCTACTGCTGCGCGGAGGGATGCCGGAACAACATCGACCACCCGCGGGCGCGGCCGCTCAAGGACTTCCGCACGCTGCAGACGCACTACCGCCGCAAGCACGGCGCGAGGCCCTACGCGTGCCGCCGCTGCGGCAAGCGGTTCGCCGTGCGCGGCGACTGGCGCACCCACGAGAAGAACTGCGGCAAGCTGTGGTTCTGCGTCTGTGGCTCCGACTTTAAGCACAAGCGCTCCCTCAAGGACCACGTCCGCTCCTTCGGAGGCGGCCACGCGCCGCACATTATCGAGTCCGTGGCCGTCGACGAGGACGAGGACGAGGACGACGAGCATGACGACGGCGACCTGCACCTGTACGACGAGAACGGCAACCCCGGCGACGGCACCGACATGGTCTTGCTCTAGACAGCAACTACTTACCTTTGTTTCCTGTACGAAGTCCTAGTTAGTACTAGTCCACTACGTAGGAGTACGTAGCTTCTAGGTTTAGTTTGCATTGCTTCCCAAGTGCATCATCATTAGTCCGTCCAGAGTGCTTGCATGGCGAGGTGTTACTGCCCTAGTGCAAGCTTAATTAACTACAAGTGTATGTCTGTGTGTCTGTCCCATGGAAGAAGTGTCGTAGTACGTACGGTCAGAGTCATACGAATCGACCGAGATGTGGTAGTGTACTGTGTCATGGTCACTTCATGTATTTGTCGTTTGGTCTTTATCTGAGTCTAAAGCTCTACCACTGTTTCATGGTGTCCCGTGCATGCGTCAAGATCGAGTACGTACTACAAAAGAGCTAGAGAGAGAGATGGGGTGCCATTTCCATCTTACTGTGTTTATTTTGGCACGGGAAAGAGTTTTACCACTGTGGTTTCTTTCCCCGATCGGCGACTCGTCAATCTCTCGGATGCTTCTCTTTTGTGCTTTCCCTCATGGGCGACTTGTCATGTCCCCCCGCAGTGACTGATGGGAGGGCGTTTCTGATCTTTTCCTCGATCGGCTCCTCGACACCAGACCCTTTCTCCTGCTTGTCTTTTCACATATATGTGCAAACTCAACTACTCATCATCAACTGGGATAACAAAGAATCATTTCCAATCCGCCTCTCCAGATAGAAACTCAAGGACCTCCAAGTTTTTTTCGCTCTCAAATGCAACAGCATGTGATCCATCTACGTTTTATTTAGTTAGCTGATAGACATGCATAAATAAATAAATAAAATCTGAACCGGCATTTTGGCGGGGGCACATTATGAAGATATGGATGCATATTAGTCCTCGTTAGGAGAAGCGTTTGACCAACAGTTGCACTATTAATATGTAACTTATGTGATATGAAACCATTATCATAAGTAAGTACTTTGGAATAAGAATCTAATGACATAATTTTATGTCACATAGAGTATATACTGATAGAAAAATTGTTGGCCAAAGGTTTTATGCAGAGTAAAAAACCAGAGAGGGTGTAAAATTAAGAACTAAATCACTTTGTTTGGTCAGATTGGCTTGAGGACCCTATTATATAACTATTATCTCATAATAAAGTTTGGACGAAGTTTTTTATTGATCAATCACCATGGGGAGAGGATCTCCACCTGAATGCATTACTCAAAGAGGGCAGTGAGTGACAAGGTTTACAGAGGTGCGCTAGTGTGCAAGGAGAGGTACAACCACCAAGGCATTGTGGCATCCTTCTGAAGAGGTGCTCTAAATCTACCCAACCAGAGAGTAAAGTCCAAATAATGTTCCAAATGATTACATTGTGAGTAAGGTTGTCACTTGTTAGAACTCTAGCATTACTTGCATCCAAAATCATGCATAACAAGGAATGACCGACTATGGGCCCGGTGTCGTTGTCGTGGCCAGAAAATGTTCATAAAAATGAATCCAAAGAATTTACATACAAGGAGGTGTATTCAGTAAGAACGTTGATATATAGAGAGGGAAAGCGGTGGCACATCATAGCATCAACTAGGAATGGGTGCCGGTAGGCTCCATGATAGAGCGGAAGTTAGGGCAAAACACAGATAGTTCGACAATTTGGGGACAAATATTGGTCGTCTGCCTTTTGGGTGTCCACATTGGTGCATGGTCTCGTGGTTAGCGGGCTTCCATACATCCATCTGCTTTGTATCGGTTTTCACTTTTTAATTAGCAAAACATGCAAATTTATTTCATTTTTTAGAAACACAACGCGTAGTCATAGCACCCGTAGTCAACTCTGGACTTTCAAGATTGCAGAAGTCATTATAGGCGCCTAATATAGTGTCAAACACGATGTTTGATCCTTCATGGGATGGGGATATAACAAACCTTGTAACCATCCCGCAACAGGTTTCTATCTCTATGTGAAGTGCGTGTGTGGTGGTATATATGTGTGCGAGAGTGTGCATCTTTGTACCTTGCAGTCGATATAAAAATATCATAAAGACAAAGAAAAAAAGTTGTGTTGACGTTCATTGATCTATCATGTTTCCTTGTAGAACATATTGCTTCCATGTAGAAGATGTGGTAATCGTTAAATCAAGCAAAAAAAAAAACATTCTCAGTGTGGATAAAGATCATAGCGACATAGTTTATTTTTTATGAGCGCGAAACTATAACGTGGTAGATTTATTTTGGACAAGCATTAAAGTCCCAAATGGTTTATTCCGGTGAGATCATACGATAGCACTACATATTTTCAATGTTTGCTCAATCTCTGACAAGAATACAAATATATTTGAGAAAACTGAGAGGATTACTCCGCTAATTTGCTCAAATATATTTGAGCGATGCATGTAGCACACAACGCTACGTACCAATCATGCATGCAAGTACCCATTTGTAGCCTTTATAATAATTCAGGGTTTTGGTCAAAAGTGAGCGATATGCATGTATGCTTCTACGGCCCAACGTACACCATACAACTTTTCATACATATCTACATATCTCTGCAGTGTTTAGTAGAGTGGGGTACGTTGTAGATATACGCTTTTCTGCACATACGAGCCAGCATATGGAAAGGCAGTGGAAGGAGCCAAAGTTTTGAGTTAAGGCTAGCCAAGCCATGCCGTGCCATGTCATGCATGGGGGCAGGACCGGGGAGGGTGCAGCTTTTGGCTGCGGCACTCACTTGGCGCCCAAATGGATGAAAGAGAGGGAGAGGGAGAGCGAGAGCGAGAGAGCTGGAAATGGCCTTCGTCACGGCCTCCCATCCCTCTTCACCTTTCTTTACCCCTTTCCCTTTTGCAGTACGTACTGCATGGTGCATGCCCCCCTCCCCTCCTCTGCCAAAGCTACACACACCACCCTCTCTCTCTCTGGAGTCTGGAGACGGGGAGTGCATGCACATGGAGATGCAGATCAAAGCGATTGCTTTGCTAGGGTTAAGGTGAGAGAGGAGAGGAGGCATGCATTGCTGTTGCTGCCGAGCGAGAGAGAAGACTGCGGCCGGCCATGGCCATGCATGCGATCGGCGGTCGTCGTGGCCTGTGCACGTACCAGACAGGCGGGCAGGAGGACAGGAGGGGACTGCGTCTGCGTGCATGCATGGGAATGAGGGGTGTGGCGCCACGGGATTGGCGCTGCGCCCGTCGATCGCTTCGTCGTCTGATGATCGAGCCGGCGACCGACCGACCATGGCGCCGCCTCAAAGTGAGTGCCGGCGCCTTGCACGCTTCGCCCAAAATCATGCATCTCCCTGCTGCTCCTGCTGCGTGAAGCGTGATGGCATGCATGCATTCTCTCTTCAATGCTACAATGATTTCTTCTTGTACTGCAGATTACGCATCCAACCTGGCCTTCATGCTGCGTGGCGTGCACACCCTCTAATCACCTTACCTTTAGTAGTATGAAACGTATTTTAGTAGTTCAACTAAATGAAGCACGCAAGTTCGTTGTATAAACTGCAGCTCCAGCGGTTTGCTCCCGTACGTACTGCAGTGCATGTGTGCATATATAGATATATATACATAGAAAGGAGAAACGCGCATGGTGGCATGCACTCGTGTCGACACGTACTGTGCTGGCAGTAGACCCTCACGGGACGACACAGTGCGACCAACCTATCAGAAAAGCATGCATGGAGCTGTACATGCATACATGTACGCACGCACGTACCTACGTACTTACACATGCATGGCATACTGGTTTGCTTGCTTTCTTTTATCAAAGGAACAGACATCCCCGCCTGCGTTGCACAGACAGCACAGTGCACACTGCGCATGCATACATATGCATGAAATGAAAGCATGTGCATGTGTGTGTGTTTGCATGGCGCTAGCTAGCTCTGCAGTTTTGCGTTTCTCTCATCGATCAGTTCATCAGGCTCTGCATGCAACGTACCCTGTGCTCCACAGTCGCTTTACGCAGAGAGAGAGAGAGAGAGAGAGAGAGAGAGAGAGAGAGAGAGAGAGAGAGAGAGGCCTAGCTTAGGTAGCCACCCAGCGTGCAGCGGCAGCTGCTCGACCGATCGATCACCACGTACAGAAAAATACTAGCATCCATGCATGCATGCATGGACCACAGTGCAACTATATTTGTCCCTCTGTTTCTATCTGTGCCCCGAGCCTGAACCTAGTGAGACACCGAGGAGGAGAGAGAGGGCTGCTATCAGAGTAACGTGCGCAGCGTAGTCACGTCGCTACGGTGCCCTTGTACGATGCTTGGACCCACGCGGCATGCATCTGGCAGGGAGGCTCATCATCCCGGGGCATCATCCACTTGCTTGCATTTCAACGGTTGGATCCGGAATCAGACGGTAGAGCCAGCCAAATGATTGATGTTAGATACTACTTGTATACTACGGAGTAGACGCCAATATCAACGGCACAGCAAATATCTCCCTTATCGACCCATCTAAGCTTCTTTTATCGGACGCTAAGACGAGCTTCACATTTTGGTTAAACATATATGCATGAGATAGTTAACAATAAAATATACCGTACTTGCGTAGAATTTATCAGATGCTCGCCCTACTGCTCTGGTCGTAAAGTATTTTCGTTCTTAGACCTACATCCATTTTCACTGATGTAAGACAATTTCTCCCTCTTTAGTGTTGCTTAGGATCTAGCTAGGGATATGGATACTCTTAGAATCCAGTCTCATGACTGTGCTTTTGGCAAACCCTCAATTCCTTAAGGAACTATTGTTGACATATGTTTCGAAAATATGGGATGGATCATTTTCAAAATTAAAAACCATATGGATCCATTTAATTCTAATATACAAAGGAAACGGAGAGTGCTCAGGAAAAAAGAGAGTAGAAAATGAATTTTTTTCGAGATAAGTAGAAATTGATTTCGGTGCCATACCAGTCAATATCAACTACAATCGGAAGAAATGGTGGCTATGAAATGATCAGGTTGTTGGATGTTCTGAAAAATTGTTTAGATTTTCCCGAAAAAGGGTTTCCCCCCGCTTTGTATTCCAAAGCAACCAACACCGTTACATGATCGCTGGGGCGAACAGCACAACAAGCCCAAAAGAAAAAGAAGAAGAAGCAAATGCCAACAATGGCAGCTCGACAGAGCACGGATGACCCGTCACCGCTACGCCCACCAAAGACAAACCACTACAACCCGAGGCTCCGGACCACCGCGTACAAAACAGCACCTCCAAGAAGGAAAGCGACGCCGACGACGCTGCTGCCCGGACATGTCCTAGGGTTTCCCCGGCACGCGGAGGGAGGTGGGGGATGGATATCACCGACACCCTCCAGGGAGGAATGGTGGCACCCGCAGGTGTCACCGCATCGGGGCCGAAGACCGCTAAGGATTTCTCCCGTACTCCAATCCCCGCCGCCCAACGGACCGGAGCCGACCAGCCAGACCGCCGCCCACCACCATGCGTCATCGCGGTTGCACCGTCACCCACGCCGCCTCACTGCGGACACCAACACGAGGCCAAGAGGACCGGAGAGAAGCGCCCCGCGGAGGGAGAAGCAGCACCGAAATCGAACGGGAGGGAACCACCTCCACCGCCGTCGTGCGGGAGGCCAGAGCCTCCGGCACCGTCGCGGTAGCCGTCCGGACGCAGCAGCAGGGCATGCCAGGCCACCCCTGGCCCGGCCAGGCCCGAAACGGGCCCACTAAGCCCTGCCGCCACGCTGCAGCAAGCCGGCGATGGCGCCGCCAACACCCTGCCGCGCATCGCCTCTCCCCCGCCTCCCGGAAGCCACGAAGCAGACCCACACCGCCGCCGGCCCACCCAGGCCCAGATGGGGCCCGAAGGGCCTAGATCTGGGCCGAGCGGGCGCCGCCAGATCGCGCCGCCGCGTCGCCCCGTCGCCAACGGTGACGCCGCCGTCCAGAAGCCCGCCCCCGCTCGCGCCAGGAGCCCCCGCCGCCGCGCTGGACCGCCGCCGCCGAGAAGCACCGCCCGGGGTCGCCCCGTCCCGCGCCGGCGGACACCCGAGAGGGGAAAAGCCAGGGGGCCGCCACCACTAGCGTCGCCCGGGCCAGGCCCGCAGCGGGCGCCGGCGACGGCGGCAGAGAGGAAGAGGGAGGGAGAGGCGCGCGGGGGGAAGGCTGGGCGCGGCCGGCCGCCTGCGGGGGCGGCTCGGTCGCGAGAGTTTTTTGCGAGAGTTCGAATGACCAACTGTTCTCGAAATACTTTTCAAAAGCTTCTCATCTGTTTAGATTTTTTATACAGTGCTTCAATTCTAAACTGAAGTTCTGTGACTGTAATACTTGATTACTACACCTAAACGATGCTGTGCGCTAGACATGTGAGGAACAGTGTTGTATATATCTGCCTAAAAAGGGCCACTGTAGTATGTAGCTCGTGGTTTTGTCTTTCGAGCGTGTTGGGCCCACGAGTAAGCTGACATGGGTTGCGCCCAGGGCACCATTTCTGGTGAAAGAACAAGCACAAGAGTCTCCACGCATGGATGCTAGCTCCAAGCTATGGAGATGGGCAGACCCGCAGAGACTTGCATATGCATGCATGCACAGTACATCTTCTTCGCAAACTCCGGCCTGGTCCCTACCCGATCTTCTCCACAAGTACCGTGGCCTTTAAAAACGCAATAGTCTAAACACAGGCCGGGTTTCTTTCTCTTTATTTACGCCCTAGCTAGTTTGTCTCTTTTCCTCCTATCTATCTATCTATCTATCTATCTATCACTACAATGATTGATCAATGAGTTTTGCGTTGAGTGCGGCTAATCTGCACCCGGGCTCAGCTGCACCGACGCTTAGAAAAAAATTCAAAAAAAATACTAGAAAAATTCAAAAAATTCCAATCTTTTGTGGTGGTAGATAATTTGACGCGTGAGGTGCGTCCCAAAAATCAGCTCATTTGAGCATCTGAGCAGCTCTCGGCCAAAAAGACAAAATCAGGGTCTGTAAAAATGTATACTGTTCATGCACTGTTTTGACCCGATTTGTCTTTTTTGCCGAGAGCTGCTCAGATGTCCAAATGAGTTGAATTTTGGGACGCACCTCACGCGTCAAATTATCTACCACTACAAAAAAATTTGGAATTTTTTGAATTTTTCTAGTATTTTTTTGAATTTTTTGCTGAGAGGGAGCAGATGAGCCCAGACACCGTTTTGAGTTTTCGTTTTGCGTTGCCTTTCTTTCATCAACAATGGTTGTGGGTTTCTTTATATAGTATAATGTCCAGATATTACCGGGGTGGCAAAAGCATTATTCAGGAGGTTTGTAATTTTGAACTTAAATTCTACTTTGTGCCAAGTGTCCTAAAGTGGTAGAAAATACCCTTTTTGAAAAAGGGCACCACTCTGTATCCCATTTAACACTCTAGTTTCCATATATCCAGTTTTGCCAATTTGTGTTGAATCTATGTGCATGTCATTCTCGCCGGGATGATGTGGCAAGTCAGTGCGGCCTGAAGGGATCACATCAATGAACAAAACGGTGACTCCATCGACGATGCCGCCCACATCTTAATGGAGCAAGGTTTCTACTTCGACTTTAGCCCCACACCATAAATGGCTTCAGAGTGGCTCGCCACATTGGCTCGTAGTTGGATGTATGATGGCAATCCAAACACACATAGTTTCCATGTCTCTATGAATGACTCCTTTGAGTGAGGAGTGAAAGGGTACCATGAGGGTATGATGTCCACTGATGCGGGACATCCTACACACATCACCATGATAAGAGTTCGTTTGGCAAGTGACACGTGTGACATCTACTTCACATACATAAAGGTGAATCATCTCCTTTACACGTGTTTCATTGACCCCTTTGAGGATGGTATACTATTTGACACCCGTCTTGTGTGCATGCATAGGTATTGTCGAAACTTCACAGATGACGAGTAGTGTAAGCACCAAGGAAGGCCTACACCATCCATGGGGGAAGCATGGAAGCGAAGACGGAAAAAATAGAGTTGCAACAAGCTACACCCACTGGACGTCCGGTTCTAATGTTGCCAAGCATACAAGCCCCGCGAGGAATCAGCCGAAGACAAATGCTACAACGACCGGATGACCGACGACCACCGGCCATTCAATGAGTCCATTATTGGGCATCCAACATCCACCAGAAATCCGGTGCCAAGGCACCGGAGAGGAATTGCCAAAAATTCGGTGCGTACCAGAGGTCCGGTGCCTTGCGAGCCACCGGACGTCTGACGCCTGCCTGTGCACATGGCCTTGTATCTCTCTCCCACCTACCATTCTGTGACAAGGACTATAAATAGACCTCCCTTCCTCATTTCTATGGTTAGATAAGAATAGATCTCATATCATAGAGCTTAGCTCATGTACCTCCCCTTTTGGGATTCCTCTTAAGAGAGGGACACTTCATTGGAGTTCAAGACCTCCATTGTAGAAGATCCTTAGGGATTCAAGACCCCTTTTAGGGAAGATCCACCCATGGATTCAAGACCCATCTCTCCATGATATTTGGATGAACTATCTTGTATCTTTATTTCCCTTACTATTCTTGGGTCTTGATGCACCTCTTATATTGCTTGTGATTTCAGGAGTAATTGGAGTGAATCTTGTCAAATAGAGTGTTCCCCCCTTTGATTTCTCAATGTTTTCCCCTCATGTTCTTCGTGTTCTCCGCATTTCTCCTCGAATCCACGTCCAATTCGTGAACATCGGGACAAATTACACTGATTAGGGTTTTGCCCTACATCATCTTGGTATCATGAGCCATATTGACACGGATTTGGAGCCCTACCTCCCCTTTCTACCCCTTAGATCAGTTTTTTCTTGCCCAATTTTCAAAATTTCCCAAAAATAGCCCAAGAAAAAATTCTTGTGATTTGTTGTTCTTGTGAGTTTTTGTCGATTTTAATATGTGGATCTAGTGTTTTGCAAGTGGGTCTACTTCCCTTGGCGCTCCCTAGCCCCAATTTTCCTTTTCCCCCATTCAAGCTCAAAATCTTTACTTTTTGCCCAAAATCGCGTCTCAGATCTCAAATCTTGCATTGACCCCCGACCCACTAGACGACCGACACTTTACCGGACGTCTGATCCCCATCGAGCCACAGGATGTGTGAAACTTACCAGAAACTGGAACCCCAAAACAGAGCCAATTATCGGAAGTCCGACATTTCATCGAACTTCTGGTAGTACAAAAAACTAACTTTGCTGAAATTTTCTTTCGGTCATAAATAATTCATCCGGAGTCCGATTTTGACGTTCTTTAGCTCATTTTGTAGCTATTGACATCCCTCATTCCACGAAATACTTCCACCATCATTTGAATCCATAAAAGTTGAACTTTAGCATCTTTGCCTAGGCCCTCCATCATACCATCCGTAATACCACCATAGAGTTCCGCAACCTAACCCATTTTGATCCCTGTTGCACTGCTTGAGTTGTGATTTGAGTCTCCTAAGGGGTTTCGACTACTTAGGTACGATTATTTCTTTATTAACCGGCAACTTGTATCAGTCCATCGACAACATCAACCACGAGCTTCCGCAACCGATGACGATCATCTGTCCTTTCAGACCATCTTCAACCGAAAGCAAGGCCACCTACCCTCGGACTACTTGAAAGGTTAAGTTTGACGAAGGTATCCATTCTGTCAACAAATTTTTCTTCCTTGCCATTAAACCTTGATAGCCCTACCATCTTTGCGAATACCTTCATACCTATCGAGACTAGCTATCCGAGTATCGTCAGGCTTTGCGAAAACTTGAGCACCATAGTGCTACGATATCATAGTGTTGCATCATTTGGTATATCATATGATAGATTACTCCCATGCATATCTTGTGATACTTGTCTCATGTATTTGGTTGACACTCAAAAAGAATAGTGGAAAGGAAAAAAAGGAGAAAGAAAGACCCAAAAAAGCTATTAAGCAAGAAAAAGATCAAAGCTTATAGGCAAAGAGTGGAGCATAAAAGATATACTTATGCATGAGGATACATGGAATAGGAAACGTTTTGCTTGCATGAATATGAATGGTGCCAAGTGTTGAATCATGACCGAACATGCAATCAAGCTAGCATCTCTCCTTGCATTTGTGCAATATGAGCATATTCTTCGTTAGGCAATTTGTATTGCTCATCTCTATAGTTGCACAAGCCCCATTATCCCATCGCATGTGTTTCTTTTTTCCCTCCTCTATATGTGTGATCACTTGCTTTGCATTTTGAGTCCTTTGGATTGATTTCAACATCTACATATCTTGGACTTTAATTTGCTTGATTTTTTGGGCCACTAACCCCACTGAGCTCCATCATAAGCCGTTTGTGTAGGTTGCAAGGATTGGACAAGTTTTTTTACCAAGTGCACTCTTTTCCTTGCATACATTGTGGTCTTTTGAGGTCCAACTACAACTTCAGAAAGAGGTAACTTTGGTATGTTCATTTCATCTCTTTGTCACACTTTCTCGAGTGATTCTATGGATAGGGACGACACATCTCCCTCGGTCTACGACAACGACGACAAGTTCGATGCCATGAAGGACCACATCGACAACAAAGATGGACAAGCACTTGGAGGAGATCAAAGCCCTCATCAACACCGGCAAGATGTCTTCCTCATCTTCTAGAAGGTGCTCAGGTGCACATGCTCCCAACCAACCATCTACATCAAGAACATGTTGGCATTGACACCATTACCGGCCTGAAAAAATAATGGCACCAATATCAAGGCGTGCACCCACGAACAAGCGTGAAGGTCAAGAGCTCAACACCAACCACCGCTCTACGACCTCACCATCTACCTTGGCATCTTCGCCAAGCGACATCAAGGCATCTTTGCCTTCGGATATATGGCAACTTCATCCACAAACACCTCAAGAGAAGCTTCCCATGCTCAAGCCC
Organism: Triticum dicoccoides; assembly: GCF_002162155.2. Classification (NCBI taxonomy): domain Eukaryota; kingdom Viridiplantae; phylum Streptophyta; class Magnoliopsida; order Poales; family Poaceae; genus Triticum; species Triticum dicoccoides. The sequence goes on along the minus strand of NC_041389.1, from coordinate 339,902,319 downwards.
GCGACTTCCCCGAGCTACTATGACTTCAACACCGACTATGAGATTCCTTTCTATGGGAGTCACAACCCCAAAGAGTACCTCGAGTGGGAGCACAAGATGGATGACTACCTCAGGCTACATCAAGTTCCCTCCGAAGATCAAGTAAAGTGCGCCGCAAGTAACTTCCATGACTATGCGTTGGCCCAAGACGAAGAATGCTATGTAGCGAGAGTTTGTGCCTCCCACCTACACGGAACATCATCTTCGCCAATTGGAGAACACCATACAGGGAATCAAGTCCCTGGACGAGATGAACAAAGCCTTGTGATGAGCCGGCGTGGACGACCCGTTTGGATGAAGTTCCACTTCATGATGGATTGAACAACGACATCTCCAAGACTATCTTCCTCCATAACTAGGAGTCTCTCGTCGACCTCTACATTGGTGCTCTCAAGGTAGAACAAGAACTCATGAAGGCTAAGGCTTCTCCACCCCAAGCACACTTCGCGGTGACTAAGCTCCACGATGACGAGCATGAGGATAGTACCACCGAGATGGCCAAGCCCGATGAGCTCCAAAACAATGCTCCCAAGTTTGACTTCACTGCAATCCCTCTTTGTGGCATTGACGATGCTGAGTCTACCACAACTCCTTTTGAAGACGATGCAGCAATGACTACGACCATGGAGCCACTCAAGGACCAAAATTTGGAGGTGAGCGACATGGTGGCGAGCAAGGATGATGCTTCCATCTTTGGAGGCGAGAGTGATATGACCGAGCATGGGATATTCCCTACGGTCATGGAGGCGAGTGATGATGTGCCATCTTCATCCTAAATCCACAATGCCGGTGATGAGACAGTTGAGCATGGGATTTCCCCTTCAACCACGACGGTGTTTGGAGATGCCTTGAGGGACATGATCACCCATATTGAGAGTGAGAACAAGTTCACTACTAGCCCCGTAGATGATGAGATGCTCCAATTCCCATGTGAGGAGAGCCACAACCCCCACCACTTGAGTGAGATGAGTGATTCCACCATATGCTACATGAGTGCACCTACCTTGAGAGAGTGAGTGGGTGAGCTACATGAGTGCACCTACCTTGAGTGAGTGAGTGAGATAGTTTGTAGGTCTTATGAGGCCATCTCGATTCTAACAACTTAACCTCTACCTCGAATGTGTCTTCTCATTTGGTGCTAGGTACCATATATGATGACGACCCAATCCTCGATGACTTCGCCCTTCCTTTGGACAAGACGGTGGCCATGGTGGAATATGATTGATACGTCTCCGACATATCTATAATTTTTTATTGTTTCATGCTATTATATTATCAATCTTGTATGCTTCAGTAAGTTTAACGGTCTAGTTGTCACAGACGTAATGCCTATGTACTAATCATGCCATGAATAACTTCATAACTATGTGCTTTTCTATCAATTGCCCAACCATAATTTGTGTACCCATCGTTGCTATGTTCTTGAGAGAGATGCCTCTAGTGAAAGCCATGGCATCGGAGTCCATCTATATCATATTGCTAAAACCATAAATACCTTGATGCAATTTATTTACTTGTATTTAGGTTTGTAATTTATATATCTCCTGCCATCAGAACTAATCCTTGCAATCAAAAAGTACAAGGGGATTGACAACCCTCTTTCCCGCGTTGGGTGCAAGTATTTGTTTGTGTGTGTGTAGGTTCTGCTACTATATATACAACTTCACCCTCTTCGGGGAAATCCGAATGCCTATCACAAGTACCAGTGTCCAAGTGTAGTTTGCATTATAGTTGTGCACTAATGGCTCCCGGTTCCACCTTTTCTGTTGAAATTGATTAGCTATTTTATCCCGTTGAATCTTTATGATTGGTAAATGTAATGAGAGGATCGTCCTCTAAAGTGTTGAGAAAGATTGTTTCTCACTAGTGCAGAATCGGGCTATTGTCCCAGTTCATAAGGCCCTTTTAGTGCCTGTTCTGGAACTGGCACTAAAGGGTGGGGACTAAAGCCCCCCTAGTCCCGGTTCAGCACAAACCAACACTAATGGCACACTACGTGGCATGAGCCCGTGCCGGGGGCTGGGAGTCCTTTAGTCCCGGTCGGGACTAAAAGGTTAAGGGGTTTTTGGTTTTATGATTTATTTTTTCCTTTTAATTTTTTGTTTTCCATTTAATTCTTTTTCATTTGAAACATATTTTATGCTACTACATATTGTACACGTTATGCATATGTATAAATAGAATTTCTCGTAGAACCGATCATATATGTATCATCGACTTTCTCGCACGACCATTCACGCTTACACACACACACACACACACACACGCACACACACACACACACACACACACACACACACACACACACATATATATATATATATATAAGTTGGTATATACAATTTCTCGTACAATCAACATGCAGATCATTACATGGAGGCATTACTTTGGTAGCGGGTAATGGAATTCTCCTTTGGGTCTATGACCTGGTCGAGCAAAAATCCCACTATTTCCTCTTGAATCACTTGTACGCGATTCTCTGATAGGAGCTGATCCCGCATGTCCCTCATCTTTAAATTAAGAAGGAGATCAATATGCATGTATTAGTTGTGCATGTGTATATATTAGATAATGATGTAAAAATTGTGACTAGTGTTCTGGCAAACGTACCCATCGGTGTATATCAATTTTTCTCCTTTCAGACGCCATCATGCAAATGTTCTCACAAATGTAGTATGCACACAAATCAGTCCCCCGTGCCTGCAGCAGGTGAGGGAGTCCTGGACTAAGGGGTCCTCGGACAGCCGGATTATATACTTTGGCCGGACTGTTGGACTATGAAGATACAATATAGAAGACTTCGTCCCGTGTCCGGATGGGACTCTCCTTGGCGTGGAAGGCAAGCTTGGCGATTCAGATATGTAGATTCCTTTCTCTGTAACCGACTTTGGACAACCCTAGCCCCTCCCGGTGTCTATATAAACCGGAGGGTTTAGACTTCTAGGGTTTAGCCACAACAATCGTAACCTCATAGGCTAGACTTCTAGGGTTTAGCCATTATGATATCGTGGTAGATCAACTCTTGTAATACTCATATTCATCAAGATCAATCAAGCAGGAAGTAGGGTATTACCTCCATAGAGAGGGCCCGAACCTGGGTAAACATTGTGTCCCCCGCCTCCTGTTACCATTAGCCTTAGACGCACAGTTCGGGACCCCCTACCCGAGATCCGCCGGTTTTGACACCGACATTGGTGCTTTCATTAAGAGTTTCGCTGTGTCGTCGAAGATAGGCTTGATGGCTCCATCAATCATCTACAACAATGCAGTCCAGGGGGAGATCTTCCTTCTCGGACAGATCTTCGTATTCGGCGGCTTCGCACTTCGGGCCAACTCGTTTGGCCATCTAGAGCAGATCGATAGCTACGCCCCTGGCCATCAGGTCAGATTTGGAAGCCTGGATTTTGTGGCCGATATCCACGGAGACTTGATCTTCGACGGTTTCGAGCCCATGACGGCTGTCCTCGGCCACCACGATGAACATGACCTAGATCTGTCATCTGGCCGCACACATGAGATAGCGCCTGTGATCGCCCTGGCCCTAGAGCCGAAGCAGACTCTATCGTCCGAAGACGGGAAGCTCAACCCCGCCGCGGAGGCCGTAGACTCAGCGGCGCTCGAGCCGCACACATGCCCAATATCAGGCTAGGCTTGTGTTACTGGAACCTCAGACTCGTCTCCGGCCATTGGCTCCGGACCGCGTGCATCCGCATCCATCGAACCTGATTGGGCGCCGGTCTTAGAGTTCAGCTCCGCGGACATTTTCTAGCACTCGCCTTTTGGCGACGTGTTAAGATCATTAAGATCCCTCTCCTTGTGAGGGAACTCTTGGCTGAACTATGTCCGGCTCGAATGGGAAGTGGATGATGAAGCAATTCGTTCCCCACCCACCACCCACTTTATAGCCACTGTCGACGACTTAACCGACATGCTTGACTACGACTCCGAAGACATCGACGGTATGGATGACGATGCAGAAGAGGATCAGGAACCACTGCCTACAAGGCGTTGGACAACCACCTCCTCGTACGACATATACATGGTGGATACACCCAAAAAAATAACGGCGACAATGAAAATCCAGTCGAGGATAAACCTCCCGAGATACAGCCAAAGCACCAACGTCAACGGCACCGCTCTAAGCCACGCTATAGTAAAAACAACAATACCATCACAGAAGAGGATAACACTCCGGATGGTGCCGAAAACCATGAAGACCCCGTTGAGCCGACCTCCAAACAGGAGGAACGGGATGATGGGCAAGTCAGCCCTGGTGAACAGGCCATGAACGAAGACTTAGAGGATAGCAACTACCTTCCGCTCTCCGAGGACGAGGTTAGCCTCGGTGACGAAGATTTCATCATGCTTGAAGAGCCCGCCGAACAGGAACGCTTTAAGCGTCAGCTAATTGCCACTGCAAGATGCCTGAAAAAGAAGCAGCAGCAGCTTCAAGCTGATCAAGATCTGCTCAATGAAAGATGGACTGATGTCCTGGCAGCCGAGGAATATGGCCTCGAGCGCCCAACCAAAAGCTACCCGAAGCGCAAAGTGTTACCACAGTTCGATGACGAAGCGCTGGAGCCCGTCCTACCAAGGTACAATACGGCTGACCGACCACCACGTGGCCGGGACAAAGCAGCACCTCAAGCCGAATACCAGCCCGCACTACCTCGCCGAACAAACAGAAATACAACAGCTCAGGGATATACACATGACCTGCGACACGATTTGGAAAAGAGAGCAGGTCAGACAAGATCAATCTATGGATCACGGGGGCGCGCCTCGACACGCGACGACGGCCATCTGGCTGAACGTGACAAACATAACCATGTCCGGGCTGAAAACCGCGGACGAGCTCCATCCGACCTACCTCATGACTTGGCCCGATATAGAGGAGCCGCACACCCCCTTTGCTTCACTGATGAAGTAATGGGACATGATTTCCCCGAAGGGTTTAAACCCGTAAACATCAAATCATATGATGGCACAACAGACCCTGCGGTGTGGATTGAGGATTTTCTTCTCCACATTAATATGGCCCGCAGCGATGATCTTCACGCCATCAAATACTTCCCACTCAAACTCAAGGGACCAGCTAGATACTGGTTAAACAGTCTGCCTAAAAACTCCATTGGCAACTTCCTCGGCAACTTCCAAGGCACATATGTCCGACCTCTGGATGCCGATGATCTAAGTCATATAATCCAACAGCCCGGAGAGTCAGCCTAGAAATTCTGGACTCGGTTCCTAACTAAAATGAACCAGATCGTCGAATGTCCGGATGCCGAAGCCCTAGAGGCCTTTAAGCATAGCATCCGCGATGAATGGCTGGCCAGACACCTCGGCCAGGAAAAACCGAAGTCCATGTCAGCCCTTACAACACTCATGACCCACTTCTGTGCGGGCGAAGACAGCTTGCTAGCCCATAGCAACAACAATACTAGCGACCCTAGCACTTCTGAAGCCAGAAACAGCAACGGCAAGCCCCGCCATAATGGACATAAGCGTCGAAACAACGGTGATAGTACCGAAGACACGACGGTCAACACCGGATTCAGTGGCTCTAAGTCCAGTTGTCGGAGTAATGGGCCATGGGTAGGCTAACCCGAGCCCAGGACGTTTCAAGACATCGGGGCAGGTCGCGCCCCTCAGGCCGAGTCCCAGGAGCGACTCCAAGAAACGCCGAGTACCAGGCGGCGACTCCAAGAAATGCCGAGTACCAGGCGGCGACTCCCAGATAAGCCGCCTCCAAGCTGGCGACTTCCAGGAGAGCCGACTGTGGAGAGTCGGCCCAAGACTCCTCCCTTATCCCAAAGTACGATGCAGGGTGCGGGCACGGCATGGCCATCTCCCCCCTGCTTGCGAAGGGCCGGCATGGCTACAGTATGCCGTACCACTGGAAGATCTCCTGCGAGATACGGCCCTGTTGCCATGCCTGCCCTGACCTCAGCCACAGTACGCAGTGCACTGTGCCCACGACGCCGGCCTGTACAACCCAAAGGCGGCGGGGCCGCCTGTCAGTGGGAGGGCCGAAGCCGGCCTGGGCAACTCGAAGACGGGCCCGTGGGAGTCGGCCGACTCCTCCCGGGCCCCACAAGCCATTAACCAGATAAGATGGGGAATGGCGACAGTGATCGCCCGATAGACGGCGGCACTGTTGCCACGACCCAATGACCAAGCTTGCGTCATCAGGAGTGCCGCTACAGTATCACGCCTGTCCGCGGGACCCGCCAGTCGGTGGGACCCGGAAGCCGGCAGGAAGGACGGCGGCCTGAGAGACAGACGGCTGGGACCCGCGCCCAGCCGGATTACTATTGTACCCCCGGGGGGTAGGCCTATATAAACCCCCCGGGGCACCCATGCAAAGGGTTCGACCCTAGAGAGGAAGATAGACCAGATAGCCCAGGGAGGAGAGAGCTAGCCTTGCCCTCTTCTACCTCCCGAAACAGCTCCAGGAGCACCATTGTAGTTACCTTGCTTTAGTGATCATGCGGAGACCCCGCAAAGCAGCAGTAGTGGTGTTATCTCCTAGGAGAGCCCTGAAGCTGGGTAAGTTCCGCCGGCGTGCATGTCTTCGCCTCATCCCGCTTCCAGGCACCGGCGACGTTCTACTCGCTCCCACCATGATAAGCCATCCTTTGGCATATGTCATACCCAACCCCCGACATTTGACGCCCATCGTGGGGCGAGGTGCACCGTCGTCCGGAGATCTGCTCTGGACGGGAACCCTGTTCCTCCCCGGCGAGCACAGCCAGCCCGGCACGCCGGACGGCGTCTGTGCCGACGCGCTACGCGGCGCTGAGATTGCCTGCGCAGCCTGCTGCCTCGCCAATCTTGTCGGCGTGGTTTGCCTCTCCAACGAGCCTGCGCCCGATGCAGGCACGTATGGCCCCGAGAGCCTCCTCGCGGGCCTTGTCGACCAACTCCACGTCGCCGGCGAGCCTGCCGCGGACCTGGAGTCCATAGGATCCACCGACCCGATGCTAATCGAGTCCGACACCGCGTCGCTCGACGCGTTCCCCACCAATGTGGTGGTCTACGATGAGCCGCTCTCGTACGTGGAAGGCGGCGGAAGCACTGTCACTGAGGTCCTCGTCCTCGAGCACGGCGAGCGCTCCGGCAAAGGAGCGCATGACCCGTTTGATGCGGCCCTGCGAGACCTTACAGCGCCGATTCCAGAAGACGCCGATGCCGGGACGCTGGAGGAGCTCCGCCTTCAGCTCATCGAGGGCGCGAATAAGCTGGCAAGCATGAGGCGCTTGTCAGAAGCTTACCAACGTGAGATGGATCGCGCCGTAGGCGGCTCGCCAGCTCCAACTGGGCCTAGCCACCTAGGCGCGGTCCGGCAGCGCGGCGCGGCAATCGCCAACCTCTTCGGGGCTGATCGCCCTGTGTATGCCACGCCCGCAGAGAATATCCATGCTGCCCAGGCGGCGGCGGACGAGCTCGACAACTTCGAAGGCGAAGAGCGCCGCATAATGACGGAGCGAGTCCAGCAGCTCCTCGACGCGGCTGCCGCACAGAATAATGCCGGCTGCCGCGCCGAGGCGCCACAGTGCCAAAACGACGGCCCACCGCCTCGCCGAGACCAAGGTGCGACGTCTCGAACGCCGACTGGCGGGGCCCGTGGGAAGAAGGACAAGGAGCCGGCTGCCAGCCGCAGTCAGACTCACATCACCATCGAGCGCGACGAAGACGGCCGCCCTAGAGCGGTGGAACGGCGGGACGACTACTTACCTCCCCCTCCCCGCAGAGAAAGACAAGTCTCCCCGCCGCCCGTGGAACATCCGACTCTCGGCGACCGCCTTGGCCGCCGAGAGGGAGTCGGAGAGAACGACGCCCGCCACCGGATCGATCGACTCCACCGATCCCTGGCGCTGGAAGAAGAAGACGAGTTGGGTCCCCCCTGCTTTGGACCCCGCATCCGGGACGAGCCCTTTCCCAAAGGGTTCACGCTCCCCTGAGTCACGCCCAAATATACCGGCACCGTGAAGCCAGAAGATTGGCTGATCGACTACTCCACAGCCGTCAACATAGCTAACGGCAACAAGCGTGTTGCCGTAAGATACGTCCCGCTCATGCTCCAGGGCTCGGCCCGGACGTGGTTAAACAGTCTGAAGCCTCGCAGCATCAATAGCTGGGTCGACTTCACCGAGGCTTTCGTCCGCAACTTCACGAGCACGTACAAGCGACCTTCCAAGCCACGCCAACTCTCCTTGTGCGTGCAAGGCCCTGACGAGTCCAGTCGTGACTACCTTACGCGATGGGGCGCACTCCGGAACTCCTGCGAGGGCGTGCACGAGGTGCAGGCCATCGAGTACTTACTGCTGGGTGCAGAGAAGGCACCCTCCTCAAGCACAAGCTCCTCTACGACGAGCCGGAGACCCTCGACGAGCTACTGATCACAGCAGACAAGTATGCCACGGTCGATTCCTCCATGAAGGCGGAGATTCGGGTCAGCACAACTGGCAAAGTCGCCCCTCAGGCTCCAAGAACTCCGGCTGGAGACACCAGTCGGCGGCAACAGCAGAATGACCAGAAGCGCAAAGCCCCGCAGCCGATTTCCAGCAGTCGGCAAGTGGCAACGGCAGAGGACCAGCGGTTGGAGGGACAGCCTCCGGCGAAGCGGCAGAAGGGCGGCAAGTCCAACTGGCTGCCGGCTTTCTCCTACGAGCAGACTCTAGATGATCCCTGCAAGTTTCACAGCGGCGCGAAGCCGTCAAACCACACCACGAGGAAATGCCACTGGCTGACAAGAATCGCCAAGGGGGACGGCCTGCTCCCTCCCGCTCCTGCTGGGCCACCCCCTCCACCACCGCCCCAGCGGCCGGCTGTCAGGCCAGTCGGCGCGATACAGGCTGAGTTCCCGGATGAGCACGGAGCCTATGTGGTGTTCACCTGTATAGCGGATGACCGGCGCAGCAGGCGCCAACAGCAACAAGAAGTAAACGCGGTTGCGTCAAGCACTCCGGAGTTCATGCATTGGTCCGAGAGGCCTATCAGTTGGAGCAGAGCTGATCACCCAGAGGTGATGCCGAGTCCAGGCTCCTACGCCTTGGTCTTAGGCGCCACGCTCGCCACAGATAGGTGGGCCGCTCGCTTCTCGCGAGTACTAATAGACGGAGGCAGCAGTATCAACATCCTGTACAAGGATACAATGGAGAAATTAGGAATCAAGCGAAGACAGCTTCAGAGCAGCCGGACTGTGTTCCACGGAATCGTCCCTGGCCTTTCCTGCTCACCAATCGGCAAGATCCTGATAGATGTCCTCTTCGGAGACAAAGATCATTTCCACCGAGAGCCAATTTGGTTTGAGGTGGTGGACCTTGAGAGCCCATATCATGCACTGCTGGGCCGACCCGCCTTGGCCAAGTTCATGGCGGTCCCCCACTACGCCTACCTCAAGATGAAGATGCCGAGTTCCAAGGGAATCCTAACCGTATCCGGCGACTACAGGAAGTCGTCCGCTTGCGCGGCTGAAAGCAGTCCGCTGGCCGAGTCCTTGGTGATCGCAGCTGAGAAACGGCTCCTTGATCGGGTCGTGGCGATGGCCGGCAAGCAACTCGAGTTATCGCCCGACCCCAAGGAGTCGGAAGCAGAAGGATCATTCAAGCCGGCCAGAGAAACAAAGAAGATACCATTGGACCCGGAGCACCCGGAGAGGTACGCTGTCATGGGCACAGGCCTCGACAACAAATAGGAAGGCGAGCTCGTCGATTTCCTCCATGAGAATCGCGACATCTTCGCATGGTCCCCCAAGGACATGCCTGGTGTCCCGACGGAATTCGTCGAGCACAAATTACACGTCCGATCTGATGTGAATCCTGTCAGGCAGCCCTTGCGCCGCTTGTCAGAAGAAAAAAGAAGAGTTGTTGGAGAAGAAATAGCCCGGCTCCTTGCAGCCGGCTTCATCATGGAAGTATTTTTTCCGGAGTGGCTGGCAAATCCAGTACTGGTGTTGAAGAAGAACAAGCAGTGGCGGATGTGCATTGATTACACGAGCCTCAACAAAGCCTGCCCCAAGGACCCATTTGCTCTGCCAAGAATTGATCAGGTGATAGACTCCACAGCCGGATGCGAGCTATTGAGTTTCCTAGACGCATATTCAGGATATCATCAGATCAAGCTAAACCCGGCTAACAGACTGAAGACCGCCTTCATCACGCCGTTTGGAGCCTTCTGCTACCTGACCATGACGTTCGGCTTGAGAAACGCCGGCGCCACCTTTCAGCGTTGCATGCAGAAGTGCCTCCTGAAGCAACTCGGCAGAAATGCCCACGTCTATGTGGATGATGTAGTGGTGAAGACGGAGAAGCGTGGAACCTTGCTGGAGGACCTCAAGGAAACATTTGAGAATCTGCGCCGATTCCAGATCAAGCTCAACCCGGAGACCGGTATATTACTTGAGCGAGGTGCTGTCGACCTCCAAGCAGAACTACCCCCATTATCAAAAGATGTGCTACGGCGTGCATTTCACCGCCAAGAAATTGAAGCCTTACTTCCAGGAGCATCCAATCACCATGGTCTGCACGGCTCCACTGGCCGAGATCATTGGAAGCCGAGATGCTTCTGGCCGGGTGGCCAAATGGGCCATCGACCTGGCTCCTTACACCATCTACTACGAGCCCCGCACCGCCATCAAGTCACAAGCACTGACCGACTTCCTCGTCGACTGGGTCGAGACCCAGTATCTGCCGCCAGCGCCCGACTCCACCCATTGGCGGATGCACTTCGACGGCTCCAAGATGCGCACCGGCCTGGGAGCCGGCGTCGTCCTCACTTCCCCCAAGGGCGACAAGCTCAGATATGCGCTACAGATCCACTTCGCCACCTCCAACAATGTGGCCGAGTACGAGGCGCTCATCCACGGGCTCCGGCTTGCCAAAGAACTCGGCATTCGCCGGATCCTGTGTTATGGCGACTCTGACTTGGTGGTCCAGCAATCATCTGGCGATTGGGACGCCAAGGACGCAAATATGGCGAGCTACCGTTTCCTCGTCCAGCAACTCAGCGGATACTTCGAGGGGTGCGAGTTCCTCCACGTGCCAAGGAACGACAACGACCAAGCAGACGCCTTGGCACGAATCGGCTCCACTCGCCAGGCAATACCATCTGGTGTCGCCCTCCGGTGCCTCCTCAAGCCTTCTATCAAGCCGTCACCAGAATCAGATTCAATCTATGTGCCGGCTCCGCCTGAGGAGGACGGATCCAACTCCAAGAAACATACAGTCGAAGCCAGCCCGGGGACTTCAGAACCCGGCCCGGGGACTGCAGTAGAAAAATCGAAGACTTCAGAGCTCGACCCGGGGACTGCTCCAGTCGGCCCCGGGACTTTGTCAAATCCGCAAGCGGCTGCGGACTCCAACCCGCCGCCTCCCAGCCCGGCCGCCCTTATCCAAGTCGCACTAGTGGCAGTTGAAGAAATAGCAGCACCTTCATGGGCCCAGCCCATCCTCAGATTCTTAGTAAACAGAGAGCTGCCAACTGACGAAATCTTGGCTCGGCAAGTGCAACGCCGAGCAGCAGCCTACACCATAGTCAACAGAGAGCTGGTCAGGCGCAGCGTTACCGGCGTCTTCCAATGTTGCGTCGAAGCAGAACAAGGTCAGGCAATCCTCAGAGATATCCACGAAGGCGAGTGCGGTCACCATGCGGCCTCAAGGGCACTCGTCGCCAAAGCCTTCCGGCACGGTTTTTTCTGGCCAACCGCTCTGGAAAAGGCCAAAGAGTTAGTCCAAAAGTGCAAGGGGTGCCAGATTTTTCGTTCCAAGCCACTTCAGCCGGCTTCCGCACTCAAGACTATCCCCATCGCCTGGCCCTTTGCAGTTTGGGGCCTGGACATGGTGGGACCATTCAAGAAGGCACGAGGTGGCTTGACTCACCTACTTGTCGCAGTGGACAAGTTCACCAAGTGGGTGGAGGTGAAACCCATCAAGAAACTGAATGGTCCGACTGCAGTGACCTTCATCGCTGACATCACAACTCGGTACGGCATCCCACACAGCATCATCACCGATAATGGCACGAATTTTGCCAAAGGTGCCTTGGCCTGTTTCTGCGCGACACAGGGCATCCGACTGGACTTAGCGTCCGTTGCCCACCCGCAGTCAAACGGCCAGGTGGAGCGAGCAAACGGCCTCATCTTATCTGGCATCAAGCCTCGACTCGTCGTACCGCTGGAGCGATCTGCCGGCTGTTGGCTCGAGGAGCTGCCAGCCGTCCTCTGGAGTCCGCGCACGACTCCAAACAAGTTAACCGGCTTCACACCATTCTTCCTCGTCTATGGCACCGAAGCCGTCATCCCAACGGACGTAGAGTTTGACTCCCCGTGAGTCACCATGTACACCGAGGAAGAAGCAGAAGAGGCACGTCAAGACGGCGTCGATCTACTGGAAGAGGGTCGGCTGTTGGCACTCAGCCAGTCCAGCATCTACCAGCAGAGTCTGCGTCGATACTACAACAGGAAGGTCAGGCCAAGATCCTTTCAAGAAGGCGACCTTGTGCTCCGGCTAATCGAATGAACAGCCGGCCAGCACAAGCTGCCGGCACCTTGGGAAGGCCCCTTCATCATCAGCAAGGTGCTGGGGAATGACGCCTACTATTTGATCGACGCCCAGAAGCCCCGAGCGCGCAAGAGGGACGATTCTGGCAAAGAGACAGAGCGCCCGTGGAATGCAAATCTTCTTCGAAGATTTTACAGTTGATGCAGTATGTATCACACTACCCCTTTGTATTAAAGTACTAAGACTTTGGGCCCCTCGAGATGAGCTCGGGGACTGCCCTTTTTGTTATCTGTACGATAAGAATTATGCCTCCAAGTACATTACTTTCATTACAAGCCGCTTGGCATCGGGCCTCACTAGTCGGCCCGGGGACTCGCCGCCTTGCGCTATGAGAAGCTTCCCGCAGTTAGACAAGTAGTGTGCGGTGCCCAATCCGCCCCTTGGCAAAGCCGCAGCTTGCAGAGCGACTGTGAGGCAGGCAGGAGTGAGGAAGAACGGGCACCCACGCGAAAAATGGCTAAGGACCTAAAGCACGAACATAGCGTAAGACGACCCCCGACATTTCTGAAGCGGAAGGCCGACTCGTGAGTAGCCGGCTCGCCGTCCTTATTAGCCTCTATTAAGGATGGCCGACTCTTGGGTAGTCGGCATGTCGCTTTCTATCCGACTTGCTAAAAAAAACTCTAAATGGCCAAGTCCTTGCCTTCCCAAAGTAGCCAAGCACTTGACCTAGCGACAGTCCGCAGAGCGGCTGCTCGACTGACAAGGCAGCGACTAAAGGAAGGCGGCAAAAGGAAAAGCCTAAAGAGCAGTAAGCAAGGAAAGACGGAAATCAGATTAATATTTACATAAGCCCTTGGCCGAATCTTCGAATAAGAAGTTCAAGATACACCCCGCGGGTGGAATTGTTCGAATCTAACAAAGTTTTCAAAGATTACTAAGACAGACAAACAGAGGCGAAAAAGCAGCCTAGGAGGCGGCGTCTGGGATTGGAGGATCGGAGGAGATGGCGGTGTCAGGTGCTGGGGCAGTCGGTTGGGCGGTCTCGGTTTGATCGCCTCCAGCGACAGTCGCTTTCTCCTGACGCGGCTCGTTGCTGGAGGCGCGGTCGAGCTGAGGCTGGCCGCCTGCTCCGTCTTCAGGAACCTCCGCCTCGCCTTCGGCCTCCGCCTCGTCCTCCTCCTCAGTGCTGGAGTCGATCACCTCCGCTGAGTCCTCGCCATACTCTAGGTTCATCCTGAACCACTCTGCCGGCACTTCCTGGCCGCCTTCAGCCTGCTCGGGCACGAAGACGCTGGTGTCCGTGTACTCGGTGATGGCCGCCGCACGCTCGATAAGGGCGCCCTCCACGGCCTCCAGTTCGGCCTGGGCTTCTGACCAGAACGCGGCCAGGCGGTCCAGGTCCAGCCCTGGATACCACGCCTTGACGAACTCCAAGGCCCGGCGCACTCCGGCCCGGGCCGAGGAGCCCTTCCAGGCCTCAAGACGGCCGGCAGTGACTTCCAGCCAGTCGACGGTCCGACTGGCGGTACGCAGAGCCGGCATGTCCGGCCACGAAGCGGCAACCGCCTGGGCGCCGGCACGCTGAAGCCAGCGCATCTGCCGGTGGACCGAATGAAGACGGGCTTCAATGCTCAGGAGCTGTTCATCAACGGTTCGGGGGGCATTGGTGGCGATCTCCTCACCATTCTCCCTTCGCGCCTCACGAGCAGCCTCGATGGCCAGAGGGACCGCCTGCGAGTGGCCAGGGAAGAAGTCTGCCAAGATGAAAAAGAAGAAAGTCGAAAATCAGAAGTCGGCCCGACACTTAGTCGGAAGCGCGAAGAAGCGAAAGAAACGTACCATACACAATATCCTCGATCTCGTGGAAGCCGGAGGTCAACATCGCCTCCCTGTCAGTCCAGGAGGAGCGCTCGCTCTCGAACTCGGCCAGGAGAGCGGCTTCCTTCTTCTCGGCCTCGTCCTGTGCCTTCTTGAGCATCTCCTTCTGCTCGGCCAGCTGCGCCGCCAGCAGGTCGCGCTCCATGGCGAGCCTGTCACACTCCTCCTCCTTGGCGCGACGGGCGGTATTGGCCTCGGCCAGCTGCTCCTGAAGAGCGGCGTTGGTTCCTGAAAATCGAAAGAGAAAACAAATCAATCGTCAGCAAAGAAGATCGCTGGGAAGATCCGGCCCGACTGCTCAGCAGTCGGCCCGAATCTCGGGGACTACAACACGTGGGTGCGCCAGCGCGCCCCCGCGAAGAAGAAGAGCTCACTCCGGCTTTCCGACAAGTCGGCAGCCCGCTTGCTCAACTCCTCAACATAGCGGTTGAAGGCAGTGGCGTGGAGGTTGTGATACTCGTGCAATAAGGCATTGAAGACGAAGTTAGTGTTTGGAACTTGCCGGAGGGAGTTCTGAACCGCCTGCTCAGCAGCCGGCCCGAAACTCGGGGACTACACCCAGTGGGTGCGCTGGCGCGCCCCCACAGAGAAAAACAAGAATCAAGAAGGAGAACAAACTTACTCGGACGGCCGTTCGCGCGGCCAGATGCACTCTGGTGCAGGCCTGAAGGGCGTCGCCTTCGGCCTGCAACTTCGCCTAGACTTCCAGGAGCGATTGATTTAGCGGCCCGGTGCCGCCTCCGCGCACCCACCCGCTGGGCGCGGCGCTTGTGGCCTCGGCGTCTAGAGCTGCCGAGCTGGCAGCGGCGATCTCCCGAGGTCGCGGCGCCGAGGTTGCCCTCTCAAGACGGCGACGCACCGGCGAGGCGACTTGGAGAAGCAGCCGCGCTTCGGCCTCGTCCATGGCCGGCGGCTCCGACGGATCCACCGGCTGTTTGCCGTGCGGCCTCCCAAACGGCGGCGGAGGCGGCGGTGGCGGCATGAGAGCATCCGACATGGAGGCCTCGCCGCTCTCCTTCTTCGCGACGGGGTTCTCGGTGCCTGCTCCCCCGGTCTGCCCCGTGAACTCCGGAGGCGGCGGTGCAGACGATAGTGGGGGGATGAGCATCGCCGATCGGCAACACGCGGCCTCCTCGGCACGCCGTCTCGCCGCAAGGGCGGCTTCGGCATCATCCAGCTTTTTCTGGGCGGAGGCGGCCGCCCTGTCGGCCTCCGCCTTCTCCAAACGCGCGGCCTCCTCCTCCTCGCGCTTCTCCCGCGCATTCCGCTCCGTCGCCTCCGGGAGGTCGGCGGCAGGGTCGGGCCGCCGAGTATTGGCGGACATCTCTGCCGACCCCATGACGGAGGGGACGGCGACTCTCTCAAGGGAAAGAGGGGCCCTGAAGAAGAATGGAGGGAGTACATAAACGAAGACTCGGACAAGATTCAACGAAGAAAATAAAAGAGCGTAAAGACTTACGCGGATACTAGCGGCGGCTTTCTCACTTCCCTTCGGAAGCGGTTGGCCTTCGCGGCCACCTCCTCTCGCCTGGTCGCGGCGGCCGCCCCCTTGAACTTCTTCAATTTACCGCCGGGCGCACTCGGCCCGGCGTGACGCCTCTTCGCGTCGCCTTGGCCGGCGGAGGAGCCGGCGCCCGACGGGCCGATCCTCAGCTGGTGGCGCGGAGTCTCCTTCTGCCCCTCCTCCTCCGCCTTCGGCGTCGGCTTCCATCGCCGCCGCCCGCAAGTCGGGGTTGTCGATGTCGCTCTCTGCGCGGCCGGGAACATACTCGCGGGGCTGCCTCATGGCGCCGGCGGCAGGCTGCATAAGAGGATTCTAGTTCAGAAGAAGCTAACAAGAGTCAGAAGCCGGAGTCGGCTGCGGAAAAAGATAAAACAATAGGGAGACGCGACTTACCACTGGTGGAGGGTTGACGCGCGAGTACGGCTCCTTGCCGAACTGCCAGTCCTCTTCATACTCGCAGTGCGCGATGTAATTTACCATGTTCGCCACCTCCTTGCGGGGCATCTCCTTGGTGCTCGTCCGACTTGGGTCTCGGAGGCCGCTCATCTGACAGATCAGGTGAGGCCGGCCTTGGAGCGGGAGAACTCGGCGCGCCACGAAGGCGGCAAGCAAGTCGGCCCCGATGAGTCCCTCCGACTGCGTCAAGACTCGGAGTCGCACCACGGCGGCGACTCCGGTAGGAGTCAGCGTCTTGACTCAGTGGGACCAGCTGGGGAGCCGCCCAATCAGGGGAGCGGCGTTGTAAGGCGGCAAGTTGACCCAGTCGCCGTCGGAGGCGAGGTTCTTCACGTAGAAGTACGAGCGCTGCCACATCTTCACCGACTTGATCAGCGTGATGGGAGGAAAGGGGTTGTCGGCCGTCGAGCGCCGCATTGCGATGAAGGCGCCGCACTGGGCCGGCACGCGGACGATGTGCGTGCCGAGCTTAGAAGAGAAGAATTCTCCCCACAGCTTGATGGTGGGGAGAACGCCGAGGAAACCTTCGCACAGGGTGGCGAAGGCGGAGAGCAGCACCACCGTGTTCGGTGTGAGGTGGTGCGGCTGAAGACTGTGGAACTCCAGGAACGAGCGGAAGAAGCCGCTCGCCTGCAGCCCCAGGCTGCGCATAAGGTGCGAGCGGAAGATGACCCGCTCGCCCTCTTCCGGCACCGGTCGGATTTCCCCCTCCGGTGCGGCACGGGTGCGCATGAGGTCCGCACTGGGAGACGACGTGTCTGGCGGAGGAACTCGATGTGTTCTTCCTCTACCTCCGAGCCGTCCCATACGCCGGAGCGCACGGCAGAGGCCGCGACGGAGGAAGAGCTCATCGCCGCGGTGTGAGGTGCTCCTGCTCAACGGCGGAGGAAGGAGGGAGAGAAAGCGAGATGAGGCGGGGGAGCGGGGAAGAAAGGCGCGCAAGCTGTGCCGCTCTGCTTCCCCCTGCCTACTTATAGCCCTGCGGGCTGAGACGCCGAGGGGGCGGGCGTGGGATTAGCTGTGCACGATGCCCCATGCCGCCCCACAATTTACCCACTAAGTTACTGCGCGTAGTAACGACGTGGGAAAACCAACCGTCCTCAGCCACAACGGATCCGTCCGTATGCCGAGGCGCGGTAGTGGCGGGCCCTGCCTGACGGCCCATCCCGTCACGCGCGCGGGCAGGCAGACTGTTCTCCCCACGTGGCTCCACGCGATAGGACCGCCCTGATGGCAGCGGGGAAGCGTATCAGGCACGCCGCCTGGCTTCCCACCGCGACCTTCGAGCTGCGGCTCTTCACCGAAGTTCCGACTTTCGACAGTCGGCCCAGGGAAAGACGGCAGCCGAGTCCCAGAGTTTGCACTTTTAAAGATTGAAGCTGTTGAAGCCCCACAATGCAGCGACCGCAGGGTTTCACCAGCTTCGGGGACTACTGTTGGAGTAATGGGCCATGGGTAGGCTAACCCGAGCCCCAGGACGTTTCAAGACATCGGGGCAGGCCGCGCCCCTCAGGCCGAGTCCCAGGAGCGACTCCAAGAAACACCGAGTACCAGGCGGCGACTCCCAGATAAGCCGACTCCAAGTTGGCGACTTTCAGGAGAGCCGACTGTGGAGAGTCGGCCCAAGACTCCTCCCTTATCCCAAAGTACGACGCAGGGTGCGGGTACGGCATGGCCGTCTCCCCCCTGCTTGCGAAGGGCTGGCATGGCTATAGTATGCCGTACCACTGGAAGATCTCCTGCGAGATACGGCCCTGTTGCCATGCCTGCCCTGACCTCAGCCACAGTACGCAGTGCACTGTGCCCACGACGCCGGCCTATACAACCCGAAGGCGGCAGGGCCGCCTGTCAGTGGGAGGGCCGAAGCCGGTCTGGGCAACTCGAAGACGGGCCCGTGGGAGTCGGCCTCCCTGGAGTCGGTCGACTCCTCCCGGGTCCCACAAGCCATTAACCAGATAAGATGGGGAATGGCGACAGTGATCGCCCGATAGACGGCGGCACTGTTGCCACGACCCGATGACCGAGCCTGCGTCATCGGGAGTGCCGCTACAGTATCACGCCTGTCCGCGGGACCCGCCAGTCGGTGGGCCCCGGAAGCCGGCAGGAAGGACGACGGCCTAAGAGACAGACGGCTAGGACCCGCGCCTAGCCGGATTACTATTGTACCCCCGGGGGGTAGGCCTATATAAACCCCCCAGGGCACCCATGCAAAGGGTTCGACCCTAGAGAGGAAGATAGACCAGATAGCCAAGGGAGGAGAGAGCTAGCCTTGCCCTCTTCTACCTCCCGAAACAGCTCCAGGAGCACCATTGTAGTTACCTTGCTTTAGTGATCATGCGGAGACCCCGCAGAGTAGCAGTAGGGGTGTTATCTCCTAGGAGAGCCCTGAAGCTGGGTAAGTTCCGCCGGCGTGCATGTCTTCGCCTCATCCCGCTTCCAGGCACCGGCGACGTTCTACTCGCTCCCACCATGATAATCCATCCTTTGGCATATGTCGTACCCAACCCCCGACACCAGTCAGTGGAAGAAGCCATTTAAAAGGAACAATCCGGGCCCGTCCAGTTTGGACCGCGTACTCGATCGACCATGCCAAATACATGGCACTCCTGATAAACCAGCCAATCATACTAATAGGGATGTTGGGTCTTCAAACAGGCCGACAAGTTAAATGCCGAGAATAAGGAGAAAGGGTCGCAAAGCGACGATGATGACGAGGAACCCTGACCATCGAACGCAGGGGGACAGAAGAAATCCTCTCCCTCAAGTCAAAATGGTGAACATGATATACGCTACCCATATCCCCAAGAGGGAGCGCCAGCATGCACTCAGGGACGTCTACGCGATGGAGCCAGTCGCGCCAAAGTTCAACCCATGGTCCGCCTGTCCGATCACCTTCGACCGCAGGGACCATCCGACCAGTATCCGTCATGGTGGCTCAGCTGCACTGGTCCTTGACCCAATTATTGATGGATTCCACCTTACGCGAGTCCTCATGGATTGTGGCAGCAGCCTGAACCTGCTCTATCAGGATACAGTGTGCAAAATGGGTATCGATCCCTCAAGGATCAAGCCCACAAAAAGCACCTTTAAAGGTGTCATACGAGGTGTAGAGGCCCACTGTACGGGCTCAATCACACTGCAAGTGGTCTTCGGATCCCTGGATAATTTCCGAAGCGAGGAGTTAATCTTCGATATCGTCCCCTTCCGCAGTGGATATCATGCACTGCTTGGACGAACCGCATTCGCTCAATTCAATGCGGTGCCGCACTACGCCTACCTCAAGCTCAAGATGCCCGGACCACGCGGTATTATAACGGTCAACGGAAATACAGAATGCTCCCTTCGTACTGAGGAGCATACCACGGTCCTTGCAGCAGAAGTACAAAGTATCCTTTTTAGGCAGAACCTCAATCCGGTAGTAAAGCCCCTGGACACCGTCAAGGGAGTCCGTACTACTCTGTGGCGGGACGGTCCAGCTCGTCCAGAGCTTGACTAGCAATCCGGCATCCGTCCTAGTCCCAATCAAGCGGTGACATTTGTGCCACGCGTACATAACTACGCACTCAAAATACCATGGGCATGGATGGAGGCGTAGCTAGACCATGATCCATAATGTGGCTCAACCACCCTGGATCCGCACACCTTCACTTTTTCTTTTTCATTTCAGGTTTTTCTCTTCTCGATGCCTTGCTGATAACCTAATCATCGGACCCATCACGGGACGGATACACCAAGAAGGCAAGGAGCTTTGACGTACAAGGGAATCCCCAGGTAGTCTCTGCTAATGATCGTTATACCTGTTTTACATACCCGCACACAACTCGCTCTTGGTCATGGCATGTCAAATAGCCTTATTTGCTTATCACATTACCTATACAAGTATTCTTAGACATATTAATCAAATTACAATGGAAAATAATTTCCGGCATCAGCTTATTACTTGATTCTTTCCTCGTCTTTGTATTTATTACTTATTGCACCCGTACACTCTGGTACGTATTACTTCGCCATGGGCTTCATCACGCCTCGCAATACGGTAATAAAGTCCGAACACTTTTACAGTACAGTTCGGCACCCCGAACTTATATCATTACATGCATCGGCTCCGAATCATGTATTTGGTCAATAGTAGGGTTGCCCGGCTCCTGTGCTTACTACCTTACGTTCTGCTATATCGGCTAGGGTAGTAAAGGGAGAACTACTGCGATTATGTCCCGGTTCTTCCGGACGAGCACCTTAGTAGAGAAAGCCGAAAATTGACTGTCATGATGCGGCGAGAGCTGGTCAGCTGTTCGAGAGGTTTTTCAAATCCTTAGTGATTTTTTCCGCTTTATGCGTGGAATCAGTTCTTATTCGGTTAGGCGTGTATAGAGCCCCAAGTTCGGCCTTCCGAATACCAGGGGCTGCGCCCAAAATTTTCATTGTCAAACTCCTATGGCTAAGTGAGGGTGATAAAGTCGTATAGTCTGATTGCCTTGTTCGTTGTGCTAAACACCTCCTTCAAGGACCAAAAGGTGGAGTAAAGAGTGTTTAGATTTATCCCGAACACCCCCGGTACTATCTACGTGGGGGCAGAAGCGATGACTGGCCAACTCTCAGATTTTCATAAACGGCCGCACAGGAGGTAACATTTTAAACTAATAGACATTATATTACATAACAGATCTCTTTAAATATTACAAGACAGGATAACATGAATGTTTTCACGGGCATATGATATCCTTGGCACATTGCTCCACCACAAGGCGGGATCCCTCCAGGACACTGTCAAAATACATCTCGTGTCGGCAGTGCTCCTTGCCCTCAGGCGGCCCCTCAGTCATCAGCTTCTTGGCATCCATCTTCGCCCAGTGCACCTTGGTGCGGGCAAAGGCCATCCACGTGCCTTCGATACAGAACGACCGCTTGATCGCTTCAAGCCACGAGAAGGCACTCACAATCCGCTTGACGAGTCCGAAGTAGCTACTGGGCAGGGGCTCGGCAGGCCATAGCCGGACTATTAAGTCCTTCATGGCTATTCCAGCCGCCATATGCAGCTCGACCAGTGATACGTCTCCAACGTATCTATAATTTTTGATTGTTCCACGCTATTATATTACTTGGATGTTTATGGGCTTTACTTTGAAATTTTATATCATTTTTGAGACTAACCTACTAATCGGAGGCCCAGCCCGTATTGCTGTTTTTTTTGCCTATTTCAGTGTTTCGAAGAAAAGGAATACCAAACGGAGTCCAAATGGAATGAAACCTTCGGGAGCGATCTTTTTGGAACAAACATGATCCAGAGGACTTGGATTGCAAGTCAAGAAGGAATCGAGGAGGCCACGAGGGTGGAGGGCGCCCCCCTACTGGGCGTGCCCCCTATCTCGTGGGCCCCTCGGGAGTCCACTGACCTACATCTTCCTCCTATATATACCCACGTACCTCGAGAACATCAGAGGCGACCACGAAAAACTATTTCCACCACCATAACCTTCTGTATCTGCGAGATCCCATCTTGGAGCCTTTGCCGGTGCTCCGCCGGAGGGGGAATCAACCACCGAGGCTTCTACATCAACACCATAGCCTCTCCGATGAGTTGTGAGTAGTTTACCACATACCTTCGGGTCCATAGTTATTAGCTAGATGGCTTCTTCTCTCTTTTTGGATCTCAATACCATGTTCTCCTTGATCTTCTTGGAGATCTATTCGATGTAACTCTTTTTGCGGTGTGTTTGTCGAGATCTGATGAATTGTGGGTTTATGATCAAGTTTATCTATGAGAAATATTTGAATCTCCTTTGAATTCTTTTATGTGTGATTAAGTTATCTTTGCAAGTCTCTTCAAATTATCAATTTGGTTTGGCCTACTAGATTGATCTTTCAAGCAATGGGAGAAGTGCTTAGCTTTGGGTTCAATCTTGCGGTGTCCTTTCCCAGTGACAGCAGGGGCAGCAAGGCACATATTGTATTGTTGCCATCGAGGATAAAAAGATGGGGTTTATATCATATTGCATGAGTTTATCCCTCTACATCATGTCATCTTTCTTAATGCGTTACTCTGTTCTGATGAACTTAATACTCTAGATGCATGCTGGATAGCGGTCGATGTGTGGAGTAATAATAGTAGATGCAGGCAGGAGTCGATCTACTTGTCACGAACCTGATGCCTATATACATGATCATGCCTAGATAATCTCATAATTATTCACTTTTCTATCAATTGCTCGATAGTAATTTGTTCACCCACCGTAATACTTATGCTATCTTGAGAGAAGCCAGTAGTGAAACCTATGGACCCTGGGTCTATCTTTTATCATATAAGCTTTCAATCTACTTTTATGCATCTTTACTTTTCCAATCTATATTATAAAATACCAAAAATATATCTATCTTATCATACTATCTCTATCAGATCTCACTTTCGCAAGTGGCCGTGAAGGGATTGACAACCCCTTTATTGCGTTGGTTGCGAGTTCTTTGTTTGTTTGTGTAGGTGCATGGAACTTTTGAGGAGCCTCCTACTGGATTGATACCTTGGTTCTCAAAAACTGAGGGAAATACTTACGCCACTATTGCTGCATCACCCTTTCCTCTTCAAGGAAAACCAACGCAAGCTCAAGACGTATCAAGAAGGATTTCTGGCGCCGTTGCCGGGGAGGTCTTCGCTCAAGTCAAGACATACCAAGTACCCATCACAAACTCATCTCCCTCGCATTTACATTATTTGCCATTTGCCTCTCATTTTTCTCTCCCCCACTTCACCCTTGCCGTTTTATTCGCCCTCTCTTTCCCAACCTTCTCTCTCTTTCGTTTGCCTCTTTTTGCTTGCTTATGTGTTGGATTACTTGTCGCGATGGCGCAAGATAATACCAAATTGTGTGATTTACCCAATACCAATAATAATGATTTCCTTAGTACTCTGATTGCTCCTCTTAATGATGTTGAGTCTTGTGAAATCAATACTGCTTTGCTCAATCTTGTTATGAAAGATCAATTCACCTGCCTTCCTAGCGAAGATATCGCTACTCATCTAAACAACTTTGTTGATTTGTGTGAGATGCAAAAGAAGAAAGATACGGATAATGATATTGTTAAATTGAAGTTATTTCCATTTTCACTTAGAGATCGTGCTAAAGTTTGGTTTTCATCTTTGCCTAAGAATAGTATTGATTCTTGGAACAAGTGCAAAGATGCTTTTATCTCTAAGTATTTTCCTCCCGCTAAGATCATCACTCTTAGGAACGATATTATGAATTTTAAACAACTTGATCATGAGCATGTTGCCCAATCTTAGGAAAGAATGAAATTGATGATTCACAATTTCCCTACTCATGGTTTGAATTTATGGATGATCATACAAAAATTTTATGCCAGATTGAATTTTGCTTCTAGAAATCTTTTAGATTCGGCCGCGGGATGCATGTTGATGGAAATCACATTAGGAGAAGCTACAAAACTCCTTGATAATATTATGGCTAATTATTCTCAATGGCACACCGAAAGATCTACTAGTAAAAAAGTGCATGCTATACAAGAAATTCATGTTTTGAGTGGAAAGATGGATGAACTTATGAAATTGTTTGCTACTAAGAGTGCTCCTATTGATCCCAATGATATGCCTTTGTATACTTTGATTGAGAATAATAATGAATCTATGGATGTGAATTTTGTTGGTAGGAACAGTTTTGGAAACAATGCTTATAGAGGAAACTTTAATCCTAGACCGTTCCCTAGTAATTCCTCTAATAATTATGGAAATTCCTACAATAATTCTTATGGTAATTTTAATAACATGCCCTCTAATTTTGAGAATAGTGTGAAAGAATTTATGATCTCTCAAAAGAATTTTAATGCCTTGCGTGAAGAAAAATTGCTCAAAGTTGATGATTTGGCTAGGAACGTTGATAGAGTCTCGCTTGATGTTGATTCTTTGAAACTGAGATCTACTGCTCCTAAGCATGATATCAATGAGTCTCTCAAATCTATGAGAATTTCCATTGATGAGTGCAAAGAAAGAACCGCTAGATTGCGTGCTAAGAAAGATTGCTTTATAAAGGCGTGTTCTTCTAGTTTCCATGAAACTAATGAAGAAGATCTTAAAGTTATTGATGTGTCCCCCATTATATCTTTGTTTTGCAACATGAATCTTAATAATGATGGGACTGGAGATGAGTCAACTTTAGTTAAAAGGCGCCCCAATGGTTCGGAGTTTTTAGATCTTGATGCTAAATTTGGTAAAAGTGAGATTGGAGAGGTCAAGACTTTAAATAGCATTGAACCTACTATATTGGATTTCAAGGAATTTAATTATGATAATTGTTCTTTAGAAGATTGTATTTCCTTGTTGCAATCCGTTGTGAATTCTCCTCATGCTTATAGTCAAAATAAAGCTTTTACCAAACATATTGTTGACGCCTTGATGCAATATTTTGATGAAAAACTTAATTTGGAAGTTTCTATACCTAGAAAACTTTATGATGAGTGGGAACCTACTATAAATATTAAAATTAAAGATCATGAGTTTTATGCTTTATGTGATTTGGGTGCTAGTCTTTCCACGATTCCGAAAACTTTATGTGATGTTCTAGGTTTCCATGATCTTGATGATTGCTCTTTAAATTTGTACCTTGCGGATTCCACCATTAAAAATCCAATGGGAAGGATCAATTATGTTCTCATTGTTGCAAATAGAAATTTGGTGCCCGTAGATTTTATCGTTCTTGATGATTGCAATCTTTCTTGCCCTATTATTCTTGGTAGACCTTTCCTTAGAACGATTGGTGCGATTATTGATATGAAGGAAGGGAATATTAGATTCCAATTTCCATAAAGGAAAGGCATGGAGCACTTTCCAAGAAAGAAAGTTAAATTACCTTATGAATATATCATGTGAGCTACCTATGAATTGAGTGCCAAGATGGCACTACTTAGATCTATCCTCGCTTTTATGCCTGGCTAGGGTCGTTAAACGATAGCGCTAGTTGGGAGGCAACCCAATTTTATGTGAGTTTTTTGTTTTTGTTTCTGTTTAGTAATAAATTTTGCATCTTCCTTCTGTTTAGATGTGTTTTTATGTTTTAATTAGTGTTTGTGCCAAGTAGAACCTATAGGATAACCTATGGTGATAGTTAATTTGATTCTGCTGAAAAACAGAAACTTTGCACGCACGAAAATAATTTTAGTAATTCACAGAAACGTGATTTTGCATTTATTCTTTTTTCTGTAGATCAATAGACAAATTTCCCAGGACTTCCTATTTTTGTAGGATTTGTAAAGCTCCAGAAGTATTCGAGAGTTACAGATTGCTACAGACTGTTCTGTTTTTGACATATTCTGTTTTTCGTGTGTTGTTTGCCTATTTTATGCATCTATGGCTAGTATTAAGTGGTATGAACCATAGAGAACTTGGAATACAGTAGGTTTAACACCAATATAAATAAAGAATGAGTTCATTACAATACCTTATGTGGTGGGTTTTCTTTCTTTCACTAACGGAGCTTATGAGATTTCCTGTTGAGTTTTGTGTTGTGAAGTTTTCAAGTTTTGGGTAAAGATTTGATGGACTATGGAATAAGGAGTGGCAAGAGCCTAAGCTTGGGGATGCCCAAGGCACCCCAAGATATTCAAGAATAGCCAAAAGCCTAATCTTGGGGATGCCCCCGGAAGGCATCCCCTCTTTCGTCTTCGTTTATCGATAACTTTACTTGGAGCTATATTTTTATTCGCCACATGATATGTGTTTTGCTTGGAGCGTCTTGTATGATATTAGTCTTTGATTTTTATCTTTCCACAATCATTCTTGCTGTACACACCTTTTGGGAGAAGCCCACTTGATTAGAATTTATTAGAATACGCTATGTGCTTCACTTATATCTTTTGAGGTAGATAGTTTTTGCTCTAGTGCTTCACTTATATGTTTTAGAGCACGGCGGTGGATTAATTTTGAAGAAATTGTTGATCTCTCATGCTTCACTTATATTATTTTGAGAGTCTTTTAGAACAGCTTGGTATTAGCTATGGTTATAAATTTGGTCCTAGAATGATGAGCATCCAAGTTGGGTATAATAAAAACTATCATAGAAAGTGCATAAAACATTAGGATCAATTTGATGCTTGATAATTGTTTTGAGATATAAAGGTGGTAATGTTAGAGTCATGCTAGTAGGTAATTATGAAATTGAGAAATACTTGTGTTGAAGTTGGCAAGTCCCGTAGCATGCACATATGGTAAAAGTTGTGTGACAAATTTGTTGCATGAGGTGCTCTTTTGATTGTCTTCCTTATGAGTGGCAGTCGGGGACGAGCGATGGTCTTTTCCTACCAATCTATCCCTCTAGGGGCATGCGTAGTAGTACTTTGCTTCGAGGTCTAAGTAGACTTTTGCAATAAGTATATGAGTTCTTTATGACTAATGTGAGTCCATGGATATACACACACTCACCCTTCCACTTTGCTAGCCTCTATTGTGCCGCGCAACTTTCGTCAGTATCATGAACCCATTATTTACCTTCCTCAAAACAGCCACCATAGCCATGCAACTTTCCACCCTTTCATTATTATGACACGCTCCATCATTGTCATATTGCTCTTTGCATGATCATGTAGTTGACATCGTATTTGTGGCAAGGCCACCTTCATATATTTTCATACATGTACCTCTTGATTCATTGCATATCCCGGTACACCGCTGGAGGCATTCATATAGAGTCATATTTTGTTCTAAGTGTTGAGTTGTAATTCTCAAGTTGTAAATTAATAAAAGTGTGATGATCTTCATTATTAGAGCATTGTTCCAAGTAAGGAAAGGATGATGAAGACTATGATTCCCCCACAAGTCGGGATAAGACTTCGGACTTTAAAAAAAAGAGAAAAAAAGAGGCCAAAGAGCCCACCAACAAAGGAAGGACAAAAAAAAGAGAAAGGCAAAATAAAAAAAATAAAAAAATGAGAGAAAAAGAGAGAAGGGACAATGCTACTATCTATTTTTCCACACTTGTGCTTCGAAATAACACCATGATCTTCATGATAGAGAGTCTCTTGTGTTGTCACTTTCATATACTAGTGGGAATTTTTTATTATAGAACTTGGCTTGTATATTCCAATGATGGGCTTCCTCAAAATGCCCTAGGTCTTCGTGAGCAAGCGAGTTGGATGCACATCCACTTAGTTTCTTTTGTCGAGCTTTCATACATTTATAGCTCTAGTCCATCCGTTGCATGGCAATCCCTACTCACTCACATTGATATCTATTGATGGGCATCTCCATAGCCCGTTGATACGCCTAGTTGATGTGAGACTATCTTCTCCCTTTTTGTCCTCACAACCACCACCATATACCACCATATTGCTATGTCCATGGCTTTCGCTCATGTATTGCGTAAGAGTTGGAAATGCTGAAGCGCGTTAAAAAGTATGAACCAATTGCTCGTCTTGTCATCGGGGTTGTACATGATGGGAGTATTTTGTGTAATGAAAATGAAGCATGGACTAACTATATGATTTTGTAGGGATAATCTTTCTTTGGCTATGCTATTTTGATAGGACATGATTATTCATTAGTATGTTTCGAAGTATTACTATTTTTATGTTTTATAAGCTTTTATCTTGATTCATTTGGATCTGACCAATCATACCACAATAAAGAAAATTAAATTGAGAATTATGCTAGGTAGCATTCCACATCAAAAATTCTGTTTTTATCATTTACCTACTCGAGGACGGGCAGGAATTAAGCTTGGGGATGCTTGATACGTCTCCAATGTATCTATAATTTTTGATTGTTCCATGCTATTATATTACCCGTTTTGGATGTTTATGGGCTTTACTTTACACTTTTATATCATTTTTGGGACTAACCTACTAACCGGAGGCCCTGCCCGTATTGTTGTTTTTTTTTGCCTATTTTAGTGTTTCGAAGAAAAGGAATACCAAACGGAGTCCAAACAGAATGAAACCTTCGGGAGCGATCTTTTTGGAACAAACATGATCCAGAGGACTTGTAGTGCAAGTCAAGAAGCAATCGAGAAGGCCACGAGGGTGGAGGGTGAGCCCCCCTACTGGGCGCCCCCCTATCTCGTGGGCCCCTCGGGAGTCCACCGACCTACTTCTTCCTCCTATATGTACCCACGTACACCGAGAACATCAGAGGCGACCACGAAAAACTATTTCCACCACCATAACCTTCTGTATCCGCGAGATCCCATCTTGCAGCCTTCGCCGGTGCTCCGCCGGAGGGGGAATCAACCACGAAGGGCTTCTACATAAACACCATAGCCTCTTCGATGAGTTGTGAGTAGTTTACCATAGACCTTCGGGTCCATAGTTATTAGCTAGATGGCTTCTTCTCTCTTTTTGGATCTCAATACCATGTTCTCCTTGATCTTCTTGGAGACCTATTCGATGTAACTCTTTTTGCAGTGTGTTTGTCGAGATCCGATGAATTGTTGGTTTATGATCAAGTTTATCTATGAGAAATATTTGAATCTCCTCTGAATTCTTTTATGTGTGATTAAGTTATCTTTGCAAGTCTATTCGAATTATCAGTTTGGTTTGGCCTACTAGATTGATCTTTCTTGCAATGGGAGAAGTGCTTAGCTTTGGGTTCAATCTTGCGGTGTCCTTTCCCAGTGACAGCAGGGGTAGCAAGGCACGTATTGTATTGTTGCCATCGAGGATAAAAAGATGGGGTTTATATCATATTGCATGAGTTTCTCCCTCTACATCATGTCATCTTTCTTAATGCGTTACTTTGTTCTTATGAACTTAATACTCTAGATGCATGCTGGATAGCGTTTGATGTGTGGAGTAATAATAGTAGATGCAGGCAGGAGTCGGTCTACTTGTCACGGACGTGATGCCTATATACATGATCATGCCTAGATAATCTCATAATTATTCTCTTTTCTATCAATTGCTCGACAGTAATTTGTTTACCTATCGTAATACTTATGCTATCTTGAGAGAAGCCACTAGTGAAACCTATGGTCCCCGAGTCTATCTTTTATCATATAAGCTTTCAATCTACTTTTATTTGCATCTTTACTTTTCCAATCTATATTATAAAATACCAAAAATATATTTATCTTATCATACTATCTCTATCGGATCTCACTTTCGCAAGTGGCTGTGAAGGGATTGACAACCCCTTTATTGCATTGGTTGAGAGTTCTTTGTTTGTTTGTGTAGGTGCGTGGGACTTTTGAGGAGCCTCCTACTGGGTTGATACCTTGGTTCTCAAAAACTGAGGGAAATACTTACGCTACTATTGCTGCATCACCCTTTCCTCTTCAAGTAAAACTAACGCAAGCTCAAGACGTAGCAACCAACTGTTTCAGTTGGTCGATAAAGGGCACTGGAAGGTCTGGTCCAAGGTATTGAGACCAGAACAAATTCTTCGTAGAGTTCCCTTCTTCGGCTTGATAAAATTCTGCAGGATCTGATATGCTGCGCGGCAGATCCGTAAACGCCCCTGGAGAGCTCCAAATCCAGGTAAGTAAAAGGAATGTTTCCTTCACATATTTGCTCTGCATTATAAAAGGCTTACCCACTATAATCTTTTTGGCCGCCTGGATTTCCTGGAGGGCGCTCTGGGCTTCGGCTTGGGCATCTTGTGCGCTCTGGCGAGGCTTGGCAAGTTCAGACTCTTGAGTCTTAAAATCACGCTCCAAGGACTCGTACTTCTTGACGGCGTCCTAGAGCTCTTGCTGGACCTCGCTGATCCAGGCCTCCTACTTTTCGTGCGTGGCGAGTTCCTTGGCCGCTTTGTCCTCGGCCTCGGCTAACACCTTCTTGAGGGCCGCCACCTCGGTCGTGGCCCCTAATAAAGTTCATGACACTTTAGTCAGTACGAACCATTCATCCTTCCTAAATATATGCACATGTTAAATACATACCTTTGCTTTCCTCCAGCTACCCTTCACGAGGCCGAGCTCTTGCTCGGCCCGCTCCAGATTCTGCTTCAGTCTGGAGACTTCTGCAGTATGAGCGGCAGCAGTCAACAACGACGCCTGCTTATTCACATAGACATATTATGTTAGACTCCTGTGAGAATTGGTTGATCCTTTGGTCGGCTTCTCTTTCCGAACACCGGACAGAGTATCAAGGGCTACTGTCTATATTGTGACATTCTTTTCCTAATTATGTTGCTTACCTCAAAGCCTGTTAGAAGGCTAGTGTAGGCTTTGGTCAGTCTGCTTTTCGCAGACTGGATCCTCTCAATCACCGTACCCATAAGGGTACGGTGTTCTTCCACGATGGAAGCGCCTTGCAGCGCTTCTAGTAGCCTATCAGGTGCCTCTGGATGGACAGAGGTCACCGGTGGAGTCGGCTAGCCCCCTATTCAAAAGAGGCGGC
The DNA here is from genome assembly GCF_002162155.2 of Triticum dicoccoides. Lineage (NCBI taxonomy): Eukaryota > Viridiplantae > Streptophyta > Magnoliopsida > Poales > Poaceae > Triticum > Triticum dicoccoides. Next base: position 339,871,602 of record NC_041389.1, on the reverse strand, counting down.
CTGCCTGAATCTGGAGCCACTTGGGTGTCTGGAGCTGCATTCGGCTCGGGGCCGAATTGGTTACGGCCCCCACCATCGGTGTCCATATGGGCCTGTCCCCCCATGTGTTCGGCAACCGGGGTGTTACCCTCCGGCACCGCCGGGACAGCCTCCTGAGCCTCTCCCTGGCCTGGGATCCTTCAAGACAACACCTCGGTGTTGTCCGCAGCCTTGGGGGAGGAGGCCGTCGGAAGGGACTCGCTGTTCATCGCCGACGGGTCCAACGATCCCTCCGAAGAGGAGGACAACGCGATGTTGGACTGGGCCGGGCTGCAAGTGCATGATCCAGCATGTTAAAAACAATAAAGTAAAAATGCCGGATATATTACAGTGTCTGGACACTTATGAGTTAGCTAGGGGCTTGACCCTGGGCTCCCACTCCCTGCCACTGTTGGTGGCCGCTGCGGAGTTGTCCGGAAGGGAAGTTTTCCCCTTCTTGGACGCCTCGGCCTCCCCATGTGTGGAGGCATTCCGCTTCTTTCTCCCCAAAGTAGGGGGGAATGGATTTCTTCTTCCTCCTCCTCTTCCTCATCATCTTCGGTGGAGGAGTGCGCCTTGGCATCTTCGGACGTCACGTCCGAAGTACCCTTGCGACGGAGACCACTTCTGGTCCCCCGGGCTTTCTTTTTGGCCTTCTTCTCTGGCACCTCATAAGGCGCCGGAAACAACATCTTCGTCAGAAGAGGCATTTCTGGATCTTCAGGCAGCGGAGCCGGATAGTTAATCTGCTCTGCTATCTCTATCCAGGCCTGAAAAATTGGTAGGGAGGCTTAGATTCCTCCCTCAGATATGCCAGTAAAGGATATACCTTGAAAACATGAAAGAACTTACCGGATTAGCCCGGCGTTTTGAGCTAAGCCCACGGTCCTTGGTCGTGGGTGGTGGTACCTCATCGGCCTTAAAGAGCACCTTCCAGACATCTTCGTGCATCGAGCCAAAGAGCTCTAGCAGCGTCTAGTTCTTGGCCGGGTCGAACTCCCACAAATGGCAAGTCCGACTCTGGCACGGAAGGATCCGGCGGAAGAGCATAACCTGGACCACGTTGACAAGTTTGATTCTCTTGCTTATCATGTTCTGGACACATGTTTGGAGCCTCGTCAGCTCGTCCGAAGAGCCCCAGGCCAAGCCCTTCTCTTGCCAGGAGGTGAGCCGCATTGGGACTCCGGATCGGAATTTGAGGGCCTCCGCCCAGTTGGTTCCACGCGGCTCGGTGATGTAGAACCACCCCAATTGCCACCCCTTTACGATCTCCACAAAGGAGCCTTCGGGCCAGGTGACATTTGGCATCTTGCCCACCATGGCGCCGCCACACTCTGCTTGTTGGCCGCTCACCAGCTTTGGCTTCACATTGAAGGTCTTCAGCCATAGGCCGAAGTGAGGTGGGATGCAGAGGAAGGCCTCGCGCACGACAATAAATGCCGAGATGTTGAGGATGGAGTTGGGGGCCAAGTCATGGAAGTCTAGCCCGTAGTAAAACATCAGTCCGCGGACGAAGGGGTGGAGGGGGAATCCCAGCCCGCGGATGAAGTGGGTGAGAAACACCACCCTTTCCTGGGGCTCTGGGGTGGCGATGATCTATCCCTTGGCTGGGAGTCGATGAGCGATGTCCTTGGCCAAGTACCCGGCCTCCTGGAGCTTCTTGATGTCCTCCTTGATGGAGGAGGCCATCCACTTGCCTCCAACTCTGGATCCAGACATGATTGGAGTGCTTTTTTAGGCGGAGAAGGCGAGAGCATGGGCGCTGGAGCTCAAGAATGGATGGGAAAAGGAAGGAGAAGGCGTGGGTCAACAAGGATGAAACCCTTATCCCCTTATAAAGACAGTAAAAGTTATGCGCCTCCCTGCTAGCCTTAAAATCCGCCTATTCCCCAAGCGCCATCTAGATGGCACGGTTGGGTTACCCATGCCCGTATTGATGAGAATCCCATGATAAGGGGACACGATCTCTGCTTCGACAAGACGTGCCAATGAAAACCGCACCTCGAAATACGGAGCGGCAGGCTAAAAAATGGTTCAAATAATGACCGGGCAGTGGCGTGATGTCACGCTACAAAAAGTTGTCAGCGGATTGGACTCGTGAAATATTATACTCTCTATGGTTGTGTGTGGTACTTGTTTTGCAGAGACGGACACGTTTTCCATGTTCGGAAGGCTATGTTGGAGTATTCAGAGGAGGAACCCGCCTTGCAATGCCGAAGACAATCTGCGCGCCGGACTCATCGTCATTGAAGCCTGGTTCAGGGGCTACTGAGGGAGTCCTGGACTAAGGGGTCCTCGGACAGCCAGACTATATACTTTGATCGGACTGTTGGACTATGAAGATACAAGATAGAAGACTTCGTCCCATGTCCGGATGGGACTCTGCTTGGCGTGAAAGGCAAGCTTGGCGATTCAGATATGTAGATTCCTTTCTCTGTAACCGACTTTGGACAACCCTAGCCCCTCCCGGTGCGGAGGGTTTAGACTTCTAGGGTTTAGCCACAACAATCGTAACCTCATAGGCTGGACTTCTAGGGTTTAGCCATTACGATCTTGTGGTAGATCAACTCTTGTAATACTCATATTCATCAAGATCAATCAAGCAAGAAGTAGGGTATTACCTCCATAGAGAGGGCCCGAACCTGGGCAAACATTGTGTCCCCCGCCTCCTGTTACCATTAGCCTTAGACGCACAGTTCGGGACCCCCTACCCGAGATCCGCCGGTTTTGACACCGACAACAGGCACTTTACGAGAGAATATAATGAAGTCAGATAATAATTAATCAAGCATAATAATAGTATTGAAACTATAATTAAAGAGATGCGTAGACGTAGCTAGTACTATTTAATTACCTTGGGTCGACACCATGTCAGCTTCTGTTTCCATTGGCCATCAACCCGTTTGATGAACTTTTCCCAAGACCTGCCTGTCAGCAAAGAAAATGAGTAAAAGGAGTTATTAATGAGTTGATATCGGCAAATGACGAACTTAAAGAGTCCGACATATAGTTCGATAATGATTGAAATTATGTGTTGACCATCCCCTTCATGATTTTGTATTCAGTATCTGGTTTAATTAGTGAGTCCAGTACTTCAACTTTTTCCTCGTCAACTTGAATGATTAACAAGATCCAGTGAAAATTGCATGCAAACACGTTTGCATGTATAAATTAAGCGGCCATGTGCGTAACTCATGAACTACCGTAAACCCTATACACTTATTAACATCTAGCTATTACGCAAAAACAAAATTAAATTTGTAGTACAAGACAGTGTGACTCGCCCGAAGTTGTAAGGAAGTAGTATATTTGGACATGTATTTAGGCCTTCAAGAACTCTAGCAAGCTTTTCTCTGTTTCTTTTCGTTCCCATAGACGCATCCATGTCTCTTGATTAATGGTATTTGGGTCAATGAACCCAATGCCATAGCGTCCAACTTTTTTCATTACATAGATCTTCATTCTGCATAATACCACATAAAAGAATATAGTGAGGATAATTACAGGTAATGATCAACAAGCACTAAAGCTAGTTAGAGACTTAATTAAATTACAAAAAGAAATCACTTACAGACAATAGCAACTGACGAGAGATTTGTCGAGTGCGTCTTGATTGAATAACTCAAACAGTTTTGTAAACTCGACATACAAATCATTTCCTGTAAATCCCAAATTTTCAATTTGGAATGTTATACATTAGATCATCATTGCATATCATATTTTATTGCATTTTTTGCTTGATCCTAGAAATACTACGCAACTCAAGGACCCACAGAGAGAGTTGGGGATTTCGTTATTTTCATATTTGAGTTTTCTCAAATTTTGATAAGAGGATCATTTGGTTTTTCTTATTTTTTCTTCCTAATATTTCGAAAATAAAAATATATGAAAGGAGATAACATGACTTCTCCAAAATAAAGGAAATATTAGAGGAAAAATATTAAAATCAAATAAATGTTTTATTTGGATTTTATTGCAATTTTATTTGATTTAGAAAAATTGCAGGTTTTTAAAATTGCATTTTATTTAGACGGTGAAAATTTGTTTTGGCATTTTAGATTTTTATTTATTTTCTAGGATTTATTTTCGGCGGAATCTTATTTAAAAAAACTGTTTGCCTGCCCGACTGGGCCGATGGCCCAGCCGAGCCGGGCCAAGCCCGCGCCACCGCCGCCTCCCCGCGGGAGGGAGTCCTTGCTGCCGCCGAAGCCGAGTCCGGCCGGGGCATGCCTCCCGAGGCCGACCCCGACCGGGTGCACCATTCCCCAAGCTAGCGTCGCCCCCCTCTTAAATAGCCACCGCCACTGACCCCCCCACCCCGAGCTGCACCGCCAGCCCCGCCGCCTAGCGCCGCCGCTTGCCGCTGTTGCCGCCTAGCGCCGCTGCCACCCCGCCTCACTAGTGCCGCCGCCGCCGTGAATCGCCGTCGCCCCGCAGCGCCCCGCCTCGCTGGAGACGCTGCCGGAGCCGCCGGTCCCGATCCGATCCGCCATCGGTTTTTATTTAAACCCTAGTTTCGTTTTTTTATAGATTGGTTTTATTTTTCCGGGTTAGTTATTTAGCGAACGTCCGTTCGTTCGTTCGTTTTAACGAACGATTTTCACCCGTTAGCCGCAGACAGCGAACGTTCGTTCGTTAGCCTGTTCGTCAGTTTTTCCTTTTCCAGGGTTTTTCCGCGATTATTTTCGATCGTGATTTCTGCCCTAATTTCCGTTTTAGGTTATCTTTTCGCTCCTTTATCGGAATCAGGTGATTCAAGCGCCTAGAGTTTCGTCTCGAACCCCTCTTTCTATTTAAACAACTTAAACAAGCTTTTGGTACTGTAAAATTTGACTTAAGTCCAGATTAGTAAATGAAGCTTGTTTCTTTCGCAGTTTGAGTTTCGTTGCTTCATTTGATTTGATTCTTTTTGCAAACCGGAGTTCTTAAGTTGAACTTTCTGGTTAGATCTCTTATTTGAGTTTTACCCATGCTTCTAGTTGAGTGCTTATTGTATGCTTGTTTGTTTGCGATAGAGTACCCGGAGTGCGAAGCGTGCTACTACGAGTCTCTAGGTTTCACGGATCATCCGCAAGGCAAGTAACACTTTGATCATACCTTTTTACTACCCAGTTTTATTGCATTAGATCAATCCTCAAACAATTGCATGGTTAGGATCTGATTAATATGTGGGTTTTCGGAAGTAGATGAGGTAGTACCTATTGTCCTGTTTATTATCAAACCTTTGGGAGTTACTTGTACGTTGTTTATATTGCTATGCTATGCTTGTAGACGTGGATTGGGTGAGTGTATCCATGACAAATGTGAGTATTGTTATTTAATGGTTAACTTAAGGTGGCTACTTGAATACACATCTGGGTGGATTGAGGCACTTGGGGAACCCAGTGTTGCCTGTTTTTTGGAAATCCCAGGGTTACCGTGTGTTTATCCTATGGACTCTGCCACCCAGGCTCAAAGGGATCATAAGATTATTCACGCTAGAAACTTCCGTGTGCAGCCACAAGCTATTATGGGCTCTAGCATAGTTGAGTAAGTTGCAAGACCTCTTTCAGTGGTGGGCTAGCAGATGTAGGGGAAAGTAGGTGTAACTGTCCACCCAGAGTAAAGAGTTATTGTTTCAGAAAGACTGTGTCTCGATTCTCCGACCATGGATGTATTCGAGTCTTGTGGGGAAAAGTGCGCAAACCTCTGCAGAGTGTATAAACTAATCATGGTTAGCCGTGTCCCCGGTTATGGACATCTTGAGTATCTAGTTCTTGGATTATCATGTTGATCTCATCACTCTTAATTATAATTTGATTGGGTTTAATGATGATGCTTAATTGGGATTGAGTTGGAGGAACCTTCTCAATGTTTAACAACCACCACGATAGTTAAATAAAATTTATTCCTTTGTTGTAGGGAAAAATTGGCTTTATGCAAAACTATAACCATAGAGCTTTCCAACAGCCATATATGCATGTAGTGATAGCATTATTCTGTTCATTACTCTCTTGTGTTACATTGCCAGCATATTCCATGTGCTGACCCATTTCGGGCTGCAACGTTCATGTTGCAGACTTTTCAGACGACGAGTAAGGTGCCTTAGGTCGTGATCTTTCACTCAGTGATGCCGTTGGAGTTGATGGAATCACTTTATCTTCCAAGCCTCCCGCTGTTATCGATATTAGATGGCCTTAAGCCATATTTATTGTAATAAGTTCTCTTTTGAGACAGTCGACGTAATAAGTGTGTGATTGCTACTCTGTTATAAATCCTTCAAGTATTGTGCGTGTCAGCATTACCGATCCAGGGATGACACTGATACATAGAGATCAGACTGTTTGAGGTCTGGTCGCTACATTTTCATGGTAGTAATGCTCTCACCTCACTTTCACCATGAGGGATTCTCGATCGGTAGTCTTGGTTTCTTTCATGTACCATTCATGTAATTCATACATTCTCATTGAGAGCTTCTTGACCTCCTCAGGGTTGGCCGCGGGCATATTTCCGTTTTACTTCGTCCTGTGTAATCCCTGCTATGGGCTCGAGCTCTAGGAGTTGTTCCATAGTGACACCGGCCTCTTCAGCCATCCTTCTATGAGCGCCGGTTATTACCAGCTGATCGGCGCCGGTGCTCACATGTGTTGGTGGTACAATGAGCCGGGGGATCGATTACACCGCCTGTTCTCCCAGCCAGGGAACATTTTCCCACTTTTTTTGGCAGCTCCTTGGCTTGAGCTCGAGCTCGACTCCTTGTTTTGTGCTTGATATGACTTCTTGATTTGGCGCTCATAGTCAGAGTCAACATGCGGGGGAGCTAGTGCTTTAGACATACGAATAAAGTGGTCAACAGTTGGGCTCGCACCTCATGCACAATCTCCTTTGGCGGCGGTGACAGTTTCGATCCAAAATGGGCCATCAGTTGGGCTCGCACTTCGGCTTCATTTTCCTCCTTAGTCAGGTCATAAGGCCGACGAGGAAGAGGCTTGAGGCTTGGACCATATTGGAATCTCCTGCCTCCTGTACTTGTACCGCTAGCCACCGGAGCTGCATCGGCTCTCTTTCGCTGTTGCTTAATTAGGCGATTGAGACGGCTGACACGGTGCCTGACTTGGAGGAGGAGGACTACGCTGATGCAATGCCGGACTTGGAGGAGGAGTGGGATCACACGGTGCTGGACTTGGAGGAGCAGGTGTGGGATCACGTGTTGGTGGACTTGGAGGAGCAGGAGTCTGCAGAGGCGGTGGCTGACTGGGAGGAGCTGGAGTTGACTGCTGACGTGGTGGCAGACCTGGAGGAGAAACCGGCAGATGCGGTGTCGGTGGCCTTGGAAAGACGATGCAGTCCTTTCTCCAGAGAATGATACGATGTGCACTGTCCTAATGTGCGCTCGTCATCACCTCCAGGAATGTCAAGCTCTAGCCCTGAACATTGTGCCACCACTTCATCAACCGCGACACGAGCATAGCCAGCTGGAATCGGATTGCAATGGAAGGTTGCTTCAGGGGGATTTGTATAAGCAACGCCGTCCACCACCTTCATGGATATGTTCTTCATTTTGAAGTGTAGATGACAATTAGTGTTAAACATGATGTCATCCACAAGGTATCTATACAGTAGTGCCTCATCGCCCGGTGCGGAACCCAGGCTGCTGCTCGACATGGATGGGACGGTACTATCTAATGCTGGATCCACTAGCTGCTGCCGCTGCTGAGACCCCCTTTCCTGGCTAAGTGTGTCGATCTGATGCTGTCGCCGCTAGAAAGTGAGTGCCAACTCCACGTGGGCTGATTCTAGGCCTTGAAGACGGTCTGCTTCCTTCTTCCTCTGCTCCTCCTCCAGCTTCCTCTTCTTCTCCTCCGCCATCTTCCTTCTTGCACGACTTCTGTAGTCGGTGTTCTAGTCTGCAAACCCCTCAAACCGCGGAACAACGCCTCTGCCTCGTGTTCTTCTCGGGTGTTCAGGGTTCTTCAGGGCACGCATAAGCTTGTCGTTCTCTCTGTTGGGCGTGAAGACCCCCGTACGTGCCTCTTCGATTGCAACAAGTAAATTGTCAGTGGCTTCGTTAAGACTTGCCCGCTCCAAAACCTCACATGTCTTTGGGTCCAACGACCCCCATGCGCATAGAACCAAGTCCTGACCCTGGGGGCCAGCACAATGTAACTGGAGTGACCCCTGCCTCCACCATCTGTTGCTTAGCAAGATCCCACTTAGGCCGGGCCACCTCATAGCCACCTGGCCCCATCTTATGGTGCCATATCTTTTTCGAGGCATTGATCTTGTTTATTCTGGACCGTTCCTTAGCTAATTCCAATTCCTTGAATTTCACGAAAGCGTCCAGTGATCTCTTTGCTTCTCCAATGCCCCCCTTGAATTCTGGAGTCTTCTTTCCTTCTTCGACGTACTTGTTCTATACAGTTTTCTTGTGGTTGTTGAATGCTATCACCATCTTCCTAAGAGCAACGTTCTTGACTTTCTCCACATCTGCAGCTGTGAAATGATCTGGTAGCATGAAATGTGACATAGAGATTTCCAAAGCCGGTCTTTTGCTCTTTTGTCCACAAAAGTAAGATCTAGACGTTCCTTTCCTGACTTCTTCCATTCTTGAAATGGAGATTGGGATTTGATCCTTCACAAGAACCCCACACTGATGAACGAACTTGCATGCATTCTTCTTAGGCTCGAGCGGGTCGCCATTAGATTTGATGGCATCGATATTGTACTTTATGCCTTTCTTCAACTTTTTTGGCTGGGCCTTGCACTGTCCTACTGCCTTCTCCTGATTTGCTCGATCCGGAGGGCTGAAAGAAGAAAGATCGATTCGTTAATATATATACAAATAAATTAAAACATGTGATGGATTTAAACTTTGACATGCGACGAGCTAGCTAATTCGATCATCTAACATTAATATATCTAGCTAATTCATCTAACATTTGACAAAAGTATATAAAAACTAATTAATTCATCTAATTAACATGCATCAATATATCTAATTTATCTAACTAAAAGTAAAAAACTAATTCATCTATCATTTGACAATAATCTAATTTCATCTAAAACTTTGACATTAATCTAACATTTATATATACCTAGCTAATTCATCTAACATTTCTATAACTAAAAGTATAAAAAACTAAAAAACTAAAAAATAGAAAATAATTAACAAAATGTGTGTGTGTACTGTACATGTGTGTGTGTGTGTGTGTGTGTGTGTGTGTGTGTGTGTGTGCGGGCTCGAGGGCGGCCATGGCGCAGTAGGGGCGCGGGTCTTACAGCGGGGCCGATG
>NC_041389.1:339850707-339861847 GCF_002162155.2 Triticum dicoccoides | reverse complement strand
CGAGACTAGGGTGGTCTTTAGTCGCGGTTGGAGCCACCAACCGGGACTAAAGGCCTGCGCTCGCATAGCCGCGGTGCAATGCAAGTTTAGTCCCACCTCGCCGAGCGAAGCGCAGCCGCACTGGTTTATAAACCCAGCCGCACCTGCTCCTTCGAGCTCCTCTCCAAAGCAGGCTTCTGGGCGTAAAACTTTGCGCTGCCCTATGGGCCTACTGGGCCTTTCGGGCCTGCATCCTGGCCCAACAAAGGTTGGGTTTCTAATCGTATGCAGGCCGTTGTGGCCCAGTAGGCGGGCTTTTTTCATTTTTTTCATTTTCTATGTTATTTATTTTCTTTTATTACTGAGTTGTTTTTTTGCTTTTATTTAGAGTTTCTTTGTGAATATTTTTTCTTTAGGTAAAAAATTTATAAACTTTCTGTTAGTGCCAGTAGTTTTCAAATTTGAATAGTTTAAATTTGAATTATTTGAAATTTGTGTGAATCACTAGTTTGTGAATAACTTTACTTTAAAAATAGATTTTCAGTGGTTCTGTTTTTCTTATGTTTAATATTAGTGTGTTTTATCACTATATTCTATTTGGTAATACTTAGGTTATTTAAAAAATGAAATGCCTTTGTAACAGATGAGTTTTCGTCCGAAACCCTGATACTTTGAAAGAGATTGTCCATTTTATACACGAAGTGCGTCTAGTTTTTGCCGTAACCCTCTCAGCTTTTTAGCACATGCTATGTGGGTGATATAATGATACCATGCCAACTTTTTACCTTTTCAGAGTTCATTTGTAGTGCTTTCAATTTCAGGGTCATTTAGCTCAAAAAAATCAGTAAATGCATGAAAAATACCAAATGAAGTCGGAAAGGGTTGATAATTGATGATGTTTGTTCGAAGCACACAAGTACACGCTTCAAATGCCAAAACACATAAGCACCCTTACTATTACAAAGATTCCCTATGGTTTGTCCAAAGTGGGACTTTCCAGATATATAAGTCCGGAAAATCACTAGAGAAGAAAGTGATGGCAGTAAAGCCGGTCACATCCCACAGTGGGATCTTTGGGTGTGAAACTTTTTCTTCGCGTGTGTCCCTTTGTGCTGTAACCATGGACAAGCTTCATCATTTAACTGGGTGCTCTGGTCAACATTCACTGTGAAGGGAGCAATTTCATGAAACTTTTCATAATCTTCTGTCATGTCTATCTTGTCATCCATTCCCACGATGTTTCTTTTCCCTGAAAGAACTATGTGGCACTTTGGCTCATCATACGATGTATTCTCTTCCTTATCTTTTCTTTTTCTCGGCTTGGTAGACATGTCTTTTACATAGAAAACCCGTGCCACATCATTGGCTAGGAATAATGGTTCGCTTGCGAATGCAAGATTGTTGAGATCCACTGTTGTCATTCCGTACTACGGGTCTTCCTTTACGCCGCCTCCTGTCAGATTGGCCCATTTGCACCGAAACAAAGGTACCTTCAAATCACTTCCATAGTCAAGTTCCCATATCTCCTCTATGTAACCATAATATGTGTCCTTTCCCCTATTGATTGTTGCATCAAAGCGGACACCACTATTTTGGTTGGTGCTCTTTTTATCTTGGGCGATCATGTAAAATGTATTCCCATTTATCTCGTACCCTTTGACAGTCATTATATTCGATGATGGTAACTGGGATAGCAAGTACATGTCATCTTCAACAGTGTCGTCATGCATGGCACGTGTCTGCAACCAACCGACAAAAGTCCTCGTTTGTTCATGTGTAATCCCGTCTTCAGACTACTCCGGGTATTTGAAGCTTAGAATATTCTTGTGTTCCTCCATATACGGATCCACCAAGGCAGAATTTTGTAGAACTGTGTAGTGTGCTTTAGTGAGAGAATGCCCGTCTAAACATATTATTTGATTCGGTCCTAGCGTGCCATTTCCACCTAGTCTGCCTTTATGCCGCGATTCAGGAACACCAATTGGCTTAAGGTCAGGAATAAAGTCAACACAAAACTCAATGACCTCCTCATTTTCATGGCCCTTGGAGATGCTTCCTTCTGGCCTAGCATGGTTCTGAACATATTTCTTTAAGACTCCCATGATCCTCTCAAAGGGGAACATATTGTGTAGAAATATAGGACCCAGAATAGCAATCTCTTCGCATAGGTGAACTAGGACGTGCGTCATGATATTGAAGAAGGATGGCGGGAACACCAACTCGAAACTGACAAGACATTGCACCAAATCATTCCCTAACCTTGGTATGATTTCTGAATCGATTACCTTCTATTGCAGCGTGTGTCATGATATTGAAGTAATGATCCCACTATTTTGGAGGGTGTTGAATCTTAGTGTGATATTTATGAAAGTGGATTTGGAGAGGTCCTGACTTTATTTAGTAATGATTCCACTATTTCGGAAGAGGATCCAATTGATTATGAGAACAAAGTTACTATCTATGATGATTATTGTGATGCCATGTATGCTATAAAGAATAATGTTAACCATGAAACTTGTCATCATGATTTTAATTTTCAATTGGATTATGCCTCACATGATAGTTATTTTGTTGAGTTTGCTCCCACTGTTCCGAATGACAAGAATTTTACTCATGTGGAGAGTAGTAAAATTACTATGCTTGTAGATCATGAAAAGAATGTTTTATGTGATGGTTATATTGTTGAATTCATTCATGATGCTACTGAAAATTATTACGAGGGAGGAATATATGCTTGTTGTAATTGCAATAATATCAAGTTTCCTCTCTATGTGCTTAAAGTTTTGAAGTTATGCTTGTTTTTTCCTTCCTATGCTAGTTGATTCTTTTCCCATAAATTGTTTGCTTACAAAATCCCTATGCATAGGAAGTGGGTTAGACTTAAATGTGCTACTCATATGCTTCATCATGCTCTCGTTATGTTTTCATTCTTATCTTTCATATGAGCATCATTGACATCATCATGCCTAGCTAGAAAGGCATTAAAGAAAAGCGCTTGTTGGGAGACAACCCAACATTTATCCTTACTGTTTTTGTGTGTTCACATGATTAAGCTACTGTGGTAATCATGTTTTATAGCATTTGTTTCAATAAAGTGCCAAGTAAGACCTTTGGGATGGCTTACGGTGATAGTTGATTTGATCTTGCTGAAAAACAGAAACTGACAGAATTTTAGAAACTCACAGAAGCGTGCTTTTGATCTGAAAATTTTACACAAGATTGATATAAAAATTTCCTAGGTTCCTAATTTTTTTAGAATTTTTGGAGTAGGAGAGGTATGATTGCTATTCAGATCATTAAAGACTGTTCTGTTTCTGGCGGATTCTTTTTTAATGCATAGTTTGCTTGTTTTCTAGTTTCTATGGCTTATATTGCTCAATATAAATTGTATAAATGATATGGTATAGTAGGCATTGTGTGAGAACAATTATGAATCTTGTCTTTAACAGTACCAAGGTGAATGATTTACTCTTTATCATACTAACACATCTCACGAAGTTCTGTTAAGTTTTGTGTGATTTAAATTTTCAAGTTTTGGGTGAGATATTGATATGAGGAGAATAAGGAGTGGAAGACCCTAAGCTTGGGGATGCCCAAGGCACCCAAGGTAATATTGAAGGAAGAATCAAGCGCCTAAGCTTGGGGATGCCCCGGAAGGCATCCCCTCTTTCGTCTTCAAAATCATCAGTATACCTTACTCGAAGCTATATTTTTATTCATCACATGATATGTATTTTGCTTGGAGCGTATTTTAAATTTTACTTGCTGTTTGAATAAAACCATTGGATCTGAAATCTTGAACGAAAGAGAATCCTCCCATGGCTAGTTAATTATTTGACTACTCATTATCCTTCACTTATATCTTTTTGGAGTAGTTTGACATTTATTCATGTGCTTCACGTATATCCTATGAGTAAATGGTTGAATGAATTGAATATCATAAATCTAAATTTATATATGTTTCATATGCTTATACCATGGGGAGTAATGACTTCACACATAATAAGTATAGGTGGTAAATTTATTGAAAGTTAGCAAATGCAGTATTGGTCACTTGAACAATTGATGAAAGAATATTGAAGGAAGAGAGATTTCACATATAAATATACTATCTTGGACATCTTTTGTAATTGTGAGCACTCATTAAAATATGACATACTAAAAAGTTGATGTTGGACAAGGAAGACAACTTAATGGGTTATGTTTTCTTATATCTGAATTGAAGTTATATTGTATTGGATCATCCAACATGTTGAGCTTGCCTTTCCCTCTCATGCAAGCCAAATTCTTTGCACCAAATAGAAATACTACTGGTGCTTCCAAACATTCCTTAAACCAGTTTTGCCATGAGAGTCCACCATACCCACCTATGGATTGAGTAAGATTCTTCAAGTAAGTTGTCATCGGTGCAAGCAATAAAAATTGCTCTCTAAATATGTATGATCTATTAGTGTGAAGAAAATAAGCTTTATACGAACTTGTGATATGGAAAATATAAATGTGACAAACTGCATAATAAATGTCTTTATCACAAGCAGCAATATAAAGTGACGTTCTTTTGCATTAAGATTTTGTGCATCCAACCATAGAAGCGCATTACAACCTCTGCTTCCCTCCGCGAAGGGCCTATCTTTTACTTTTATCTTCTACCCTTATACAATAGTCTTGGTGATCATCACCTTTCCTTTTTACACTTTTTCCTTTGGCAAGCACTTTGTGTTAGAGTAATCCGGATATATATATATATCCACTTGGATGTAGGTTTTCATAGAGTATTATTGTTGACACTAACCTTGAGGTAAAAGGTTGGGAGGCGAAACTATAAGCCCCTATCTTTCTCAATGTCCGATTAGAACTTTGAACCCATAAATATCACACGAGTGTTAGCAATTGTGAAAGATTGAATGATAGTTGAGTATGTGGAATTTTCTAAATCAAAGCTCTTACATAGACCCTTCCCGAAAATAATATGAATTGCAATTGTTTGATGACTGAGAACATAGTTTGTTAGTTTTCAAGAAAGTTTGTGATCTATACTTTAACATGTGAATAGCTTGTTACTTGATCATGAGAAGTTTTATGAGTTGAGCCAATGTTATGATATATAATGATGCTAGAAAAGGTGACTGAAATTATCATTGATCAAACCTGCACACTTGCTAGCATTCACACTTCATATATTATTTCTTTTATCATTTACCAACTTGAGGACCAGCATGAATTAAGCTAGGGGATGCTGATACATCTCCAACGTATCTATAATTTATGAAGTATTCATGCCATGTTTATAATATTTTTATATGATTTTGGTATGATTTGATTATAACTAACTCGGACTGACGCTGTTTTCAGCAGAACTACCTGGTGTTGTTTTTGTGCAAAAATGAAAGTTCTCGAAATGCGCTAAAAATGAATGGAGAATAGTTTTGGAATTATAAAAAATACTAGAATAGAAAGCTACCTGAGGGGAGTCCCGAGGCCACCACGAGGGTGGAGGGAGCGCCCTACCCCGGGAGGGTGCTCCTACCTCGTGGACTCCCCGTGGCCCCCCTTGACGTGAAACCGATGCCAACCCCTCCTACAAATCCTAAAAACCCCAGAACAGAGGAGAGATCAGAAGTTCCACCGCCGCAAGCCTCCAAAACCACGAAAAATCAATCTAGGCCCTCTCTGGCACCCTGCCGGAGGGGCCCATCATCACCGAAGGCCATGGGGGAGGATCTCAGAGGGGCCATCATTGCCATGAAGGCCAAGGACCAGAGGGAGAACCTCTCCCAATCCAAGGGGAGGCCATGGAGGAGGAAGCACAAAGGGGCGAACCTCTCCTTCTCTCTCTCGATGGCGCCGGAGTGCCATCGGGAGGGGAATCATTGCCGCGGTGATCGTCTTCATCATCATCACCATCCTCATCTCTTTTAGACGGTCCACCCTCCCGCACCCCAATGTAATAACCTACTTGCACATGGTGCTTTATGCCACATATTATGATCCAATGATGTGTTGCCATGCTATGATGTTTTGAGTAGATTTCTTTTGTCTTTGGGTTGATTGATGATCTAGATTGGTTTGAGTTGTATGTTTTATTATTGGTGTTGTCCTACGGTGCCCTCCGTGTCGCGCAAGCGTGAGGGATCCCTGCAGTAGGGTTTGCAATATGTTCATGGTTTTCTTATTGTCTGTGTTGCGTGATTGACTATAATACAAACACAGATAAGTGGGTCATGGTGTATAGGAATAAAGGGGACTTGATACTTTAATGCTATGGTTGGGTTTTACCTTAATGATCTTTAGTAGTTGCGGGTGCTTGCTAGAGTTCCAATCCTAAGTGCATATGATCCAATAATAGAAAGTATGTTAGCTTATGTCGGATTATGGGATCCACAAACCCTTGAGAGGTTCGAACTTTCGGGTGCGTGCGGAGATCTCAACCTACCTAGCTGATACGTCTCCAACGTATCTATAATTTTTTATTGTTCCATGCTATTATATTACCCCTTTTGGATGTTTATGGGCTTTATTTTACACATATATATCATTTTTGGGACTAACCTACTAACCGGAGGCCCAGCCCATATTGCTGTTTTTTTGCCTATTTAAGCATTTCGAAGAAAAGGAATATCAAATGGAGTCCAAACGGAATGAAACCTTCGGGAGCGTGATTTTTGGAACGAATGTGATCCGGAGAGCTTGGAGTGCAAGTCAAGAAGCCTCCGAGGGCCCCACTGGATAGGAGGGCACGCCCCCCCCCATAGGGCGCGCCCCCTGTCTCGTGGGCCCCTCGGGCAGCCACCGACGTACTTCTTCCTCCTATATATACCTACGTACCCTGAAAACATCCAGGAGCACCACGGAACACAATTTCCACCGCCGTAACCTTCTGTATCCGCGAGATCCCATCTTGGAGCCTTCACCGGCGCTCTGCTGGAGGGGCAATCAACCACGGAGGGCCTCTACATCAACATCCTTGCCCCCCCGATGAGTTATGAGTTGTTTACCACAGACCTACGGGTCCATAGTTATTAGCTAGATGGCTTCTTCTCTCCTTTTGGATCTCAATACAATGTTCTCCCCCTCTCTTGTGGAGATCTATTCGATGTAAACTCTTTTTGCGGTGTGTTTGTCGAGATCCGATGAATTGTGGGTTTATGATCAAGTTTATCTATGAATAATATTTGAATCTTCTCTGAATTCTTTTATGTATGATTGTGTTATCTTTGCAAGTCTCTTCGAATTATCAGTTTGGTTTGGCCTACTAGATTGGTCTTTCTTGCCATGGGAGAAGTGCTTAGCTTTGGGTTCAAACTTGCGGTGTTCTTACCCAGTGACAGAAAGGGTTGCAAGACACGTATTGTATTGTTACCATCGAGGATAACAAGATGGGTTTTATATCATATTGCATGTGTTTATCCCTCTACATCATGTCATCTTGCGTAATGCATTACTCTGTTCTTATGAACTTAATACTCTAGATGCAGGCAGGAGTCGGTCGATGTGTGGAGTAATAGTAGTAGATGTAGGCAGGAGTCGGTCTACTTGTTATGGACGTGATGCCTATATACATGATCATGCCTAGATAATCTCATAACTATGCGCTTTTCTATCAATTGCTCGACAGTAATTTGTTCACCCACCGTAATACTTATGCTATCTTGAGAGATGCCTCTAGTGAAACCTATGGCCCCCGGGTCTATCTCTTATCATATTTGCTTTCAATCTACTTTATTTGCATCTTTACTTTTTGCATCTATCTTATAAAATATCAAAAATATATTTATCTTATCATACTATCTTTATTAGATCTCACTTTTGCAAGTGGCCGTGAAGGGATTGACAACCCCTTTATTGCGTTGGTTGCGAGTTCTCAGTTTGTTTGTGTAGGTGTGTGGGACTTTTGAGGAGCCTCCTACTGGATTGATACCTTGGTTCTCAAAACTGAGGGAAATACTTACGCTACACTTTGCTGCATCACCCTCTCCTCTTCGAGGAAAACCAACACAAGCTCAAGACGTAGCAAGAAGGATTTCTGGCGCCGTTGCCGGGGAGGTCTTCGCTCAAGTCAAGACATACCAAGTACCCATCACAAACCCATCTCCCTCTCATTTACATTATTTGCCATTTGCCTCTCGTTTTCCTCTCCCCCACTTCACCCTTGCCGTTTTATTCGCCCTCTCTTTCCGAATCTCCTCCTCTCTTTCGCTTGCCCTTTTGTTTGCCCATTTGGTTGGAATAGATGCTTATTTATTGCTAAATAGAGAACCTAAGATCTATGGATCCTCATCCGCTTGCTAATCTTTTTAAGAGATCCAATTATGATGAACCAATTGCTAGTGAGTTTTGTGCACTAGATTATCTTTATGAAGCTTTGCCTAAAATTTGTGAATCTGAAAATTACGATGAAGAAATTTATGAAGAGATTCACAATAACTCCTTGAATAAAAAGCATGATTGCAATGATTTTCCTATAAATTCTCTTGATGTCAATTGTGCTAATAATATGCAAAACCCTAAGCTTGGGGATGCAAGTTTTGCTATGTCTACTACTTGTTTCAATGATCATGATTGGGGTGATTCTTCTTATAACCTTGAGAATTTATTTAAGCCCCATGATAAATATGAGACTGATAATAGTGTTTGCAATAATATTAAAAGTGGGTTCAGAAAGGTCATGACTTTAGTTAATGTTAATCCCACTATCTTGGAAGAGTGTCAACTTTGCATGCATGTGGATCATGTTGAGAATATGTTTTGTGATAGCTATTTTGTTGAATTTACCTATGATCCTACATGTAATTATTATTAGAGAGGAAAATATGGTCGTAGAATTTTTTATCTTATTAAATTACCTCTCGTCATGTTGAGATTGCTATCGTCTCTTTCTTCTTCCTTGCGTATACTAGTTTTTGCTTGCCTTGCAAATTTGTTTGCTTATAATATGCCTATGAATAGGAAGTATGTTAGACTTAGTGTGTTTGTGATGTGTTTTATGATGCTCTCTTTGTGCTTCAATTCTTGTCTTTCTTGTGAGCATCATTGAAATCTCAATGCCTAGCTAAAAAAGGCTTTAAAGAAAAGCGCTGGTTGGGAGACAACCCAATATTTTTCCTTGCTGTTATTTAATAAATCTTGCATCTACCTTCTGTTTAGATGTGTTTTTATCTTTAGTTAGTGTTTGTGCCAAGTAGAACCTATAGGATAACCTACGATGATAGTTGATTTGATTCTGCTGAAAAACAGAAACTTTGCGCGCACGAATATAATTATTTTAAATCACAGGAACGTGATTTTTCATTGATTCTTTTTTATGATGCTCAATAGACAAATTTTCCAGGACTTCCTATTTTGGTAGGATTTTTAGAGTTCCAGAAGTTTGCGTTAGTTACAGATTGTTACAGACTGTTCTGTTTTTGACAGATTCTGTTTTTCGTGTGTTGTTTGCTTATTTCAATGCATCTATGGCTAATAATTAGTTTATAAACCATAAAGAAGTTGGAATATAGTAGGTTTAACACCAATATAAATAAATAATGAGTTCATTGCAGTACCTTATGTGGTGGTTTTGTTTTCTTTCACTAATGGAGCTTATAAGATTTCCTGTTGAGTTTTGTGTTGTGAAGTTTTCAAGTTTTGGGTAAAGGTTTTATGGACTATGGAATAAGGAGTGGCAAGAGCCTAAGCTTGGGGATGCCCATGGCACCCCAAGATATTCAAGGATAGCCAAAAGCCTAAGCTTGGGGATGCCCCAGGAAGGCATCCCCTCTTTCGTCTTCGTTCATTGGTAACTTTACTTGGAGCTATATTTTTATTCGCCACATGATATGTGTTTTGCTTGGAGCGTCGTGTATTATATTAGTCTTTGATTTTTAGTTTACCACAATTATCCTTGCTGTACACACCTTTTGGGAGAAGCCTATTTGATTAGGATTTGCTAGAATACTCTATGTGCTTCACTTATATCTTTTGAGCTTAATAGTTTTGGCTCTAGTGCTTCACTTATATCTTTTAGAGCATGGTGGTGTCTTAATTTTGAGGAAATTGCTAGTCTCTCATGCTTCACTTATATTATTTTGAGAGTCTTTTAGAACAGCATGGTATTTGCTATGATCATAAAGTTGGTCCTAGAATGATGAGCATCCAAGTTGGGTATAATAAAAACTATCATAGAAAGTGAATTGGATGCTATTATCAATTTGATGCTTGATAATTGTTTTGAGATATGGAGGTAGTGATAGTAAAGTCATGCTAGTTGGGTGATTATGAATTTAAAGAATTCTTGTGTTGAAGTTTGTGATTCCCGTAGCATGCACGTATGGTGAACCGCTTTGTGATGAAGTTGGAGCACAATTTTATTTATTGATTGTCTTCCTTATGAGTGGCGGTCGGGGACGGGCGATGGTATTTTCCTACCAATCTATCCCCCTAGGAGCATGCGCGTTGTACTTTGGTTTTTGATGACTTCTAAATTTTTGCAACAAGTATATGAGTTCTTTTGATTAATGTTGAGTCATGGATTATACACACTATTTCACCCTTCCACCATTGCTAGCCTCTCTTGTACCGCGCAACTTTCGCCGGTACCATACACCCACCATTTACCTTCCTCAAAACAGCCACCATACCTACCTATTATGGCACTTCCATAGCCATTACGATATATATTGCCATGCAACTTTCCACCGTTCTGTTCATATGACACGCATTACTTTTGTCATACTGCTTTTTGCATGGTCATGTAGTTGACATCGTATTTGTGGCAAGGACACCTTCATAATTTTCATACATGAAAATTTCTATGCTTCACCAAGATCAATCTATGGAGTCACCTAGCAACGAGAGAGAGGAGTGCATCTACATACCCTTATAGATCACGAGCGGAAGCGTTCAAGAGAACGAGGTTGAGGGAGTCGTACTCATCGTGATCCAAATCACCGAAGATCCTAGTGCCGAACGGACGACACCTCCACGTTCAACACACGTACGGTTGGGGAAGACGTCTCCTCCTTCTTGATCTAGCAAGGGGAAAGGAGAGGTTGATGGAGATTCAGCAGCACGACTGCGTGGTGGTGGGAGTAGCGGCGATCTCGGCAGGGCTTCGCCAAGCTCAGCGAGAGGGAGAGGTGTTATGAGGGGTGAGGGAGGTGCCAGGGACTAGGGTGCGGCTTCC
>NC_041389.1:339746187-339850297 GCF_002162155.2 Triticum dicoccoides | reverse complement strand
AGGGGGGAACTTGCTCCCCAAGCCAAGTGGGGCGCCCCCCACCCCTAGGGTTTCCAACCCTAGGCGCAGGGGAGGCCCAAGGGGGGCGCACCAGCCCACTAGGGGCTGGTTCCCTTCCCTCTTCAGCCCATGGGGCCCTCCGGGATAGGTGGCCCCACCCGATGGACCCCCGGGATCCTTCCGGTGGTCCCGGTACAATGCCGGTGACCCCCGAAACTTTCCCGGTGGCCGAAACTGGACTTACTATATACAATTCTTCACCTCCGGACCATTACGGAACTCCTCGTGACATCCGTGATCTCATCCGGGACTCTGAACAACTTTCAGGTTACTGCATACTAATATCTCTACAACCCTAGCGTCACCGAACCTTAAGTGTGTAGACCCTACGGGTTCGGGAATCACGCAGACATGACCGAGACAGCTCTCCGGCCAATAACCAACAACGGGATCTGGATACCCATGTTGGCTCCCACATGTTCCACAATGATCTCATCAAATGAACCACGATGTCGAGGATTCAAGTAATCCCGTATACAATTCCCTTTGTCAATCGGTACGTTACTTGCCCGAGATTCGATCGTCAGTATCCCAATACCTCGTTTAATCTCGTTACCGGCAAATCACTTTACTCGTACCGTAATGCATGATCCCGTGACCAAACACTTGGTCACATTGAGCTCATTATGATGATGCATTACTGAGTGGGCCCAGAGATACCTCTCCGTCATACGGAGTGACAAATCCCAGTCTCCTGTGTCAACCCAACATATACTTTCGGGGATACCTGTAGTATACCTTTATAGTCACCCAGTTACGTTGTGACGTTTGGTAAACCAAAAGCACTCCTATGGTATCTGGGAGTTACATGATCTCATGGTCTAAGGAAATGATACTTGACATTGGAAAAGCTCTAGCAAACGAATTACACGATCTTGTGCTATGCTTAGGATTGGGTCTTGTCCATCACATCATTCTCCTAATGATGTGATCCCATTATCAATGACATCCAATGTCCATAGTCAGGAAACCATGACTATCTGTTGATCAACGATCTAGTCAACTAGAGGCTCACTAGGGACATGTTATGGTCTATGTATTCACACATGTATTATGATTTCCGGCTAACACAATTATAGCATGAATATTATACAATTATCATGAACAAGGAAATATAATAATAATCATTTTATTATTGCCTCTAGGGCATATTTCCAACAGTATCCCACTTGCACTAGAGTCAATAATCTAGTTACATTGTGATGAATCGAATACGCATAGAGTTCTGGTGTTGATCATGTTTTGCTCGCGGAAGAGGTTTAGTCAACGAATCTGCGACATTCAGATCCGTATGCACTTTGCACATATCTATGTCTCCATCTTGACCATTTTCACGATGGAGTTGAAGTGACGCTTGATGTGCCTGGTCTTCTTGTGAAACCTGGGCTCCTTGGCAAGGGCAATAGCTCTAGTGTTGTCACAGAAGAGAGTGATTGGACCCGACGCATTGGGTATGACTCCTAGGTCGGTGATGAACTCCTTCATCCAGATTGCTTCATGCGCTGCCTCCGAGGCTGCCATGTATTCCATGTCACATGTAGATCCCGCCACGACGCTTTGCTTGCAACTGCACCAGCTTACTGCCCCTCCATTCAAAATATACTCGTATCCGGTTTGTGACTTAGAGTCATCCAGATCTGTGTCGAAGCTAGCGTCAACGTAACCCTTTACGACGAGCTCTTCGTCACCTCCATAAACGAGAAACATATCCTTAGTCCTTTTAGGTACTCCAGGATATTCTTGACCGTTGTCCAGTGTTCCATGCCGGGATTACTTTGGTACCTTCCTACCAAAATTGCGGCAAGGTTTACATCAGGTCTGGTACACAGCATGGCATACATAATAGACCCTATAGCCGAGGCATAGGGGATGACACTCATCTTTTCTCTATCTTCTGCCGTGGTCGGGCATTGAGCTGAGCTCAATTTCACACCTTGCAACACAGGCAAGAACCCCTTCTTGGACTGATCCATATTGAACTTCTCCAATATCTTATCAAGGTATGTGCTTTGTGAAAGACATATGAGGCGTGTTGATCTATCGCTATAGATCTTGATGCCTAATATGTAAGCAGCTTCACCAAGGTCCTTCATTGAAAAACACTTATTCAAGTAGGCCTTAATGTTGTCCAAAAGTTCTATATCATTTCCCATAAAAAGTATGTCATCTACATATAATATGAGAAATGCTACAGAGCTCCCACTCACTTTCTTGTAAACGCAGGCTTCTCCATAAGTCTGCATAAACCCAAACGCTTTGATCATCTCACCAAAGCGAATGTTCCAACTCCGAGATGCTTGCACCAGCCCATAAATGGATCGCTGGAGTTTGCATATCTTGTTAGCATTCTCAGGATCGACAAAACCTTCCGGCTGCATCATATACAGTTCTTCCTTAAGATAGCCGTTAAGGAATGCCGTTTTGACGTCCCTTTGCCATACCTCATAATCATAGTATGTGGCAATTGCTAACATGATTCAGACGGACTTCAGCTTCGCTACGGGAGAGAAAGTCTCATTGTTGTCAACCCCTTGAACTTGTCGATAACCCTTAGAGACAAGTCGAGCTTTATAGATGGTAACATTACCATCTGCATCCGTCTTCTTCTTAAAGATCCATTTGTTTTCTATCGCTCGCCAATCATCGGGCAAGTCTATCAAAGTCCACACTTTGTTTTCATACATGGATCCTATCTCGAATTGCATGGCTTCAAGCCATTTGTTGGAATCTGGGCCCGCCATTGCTTCTTCATAGTTCGAAGGTTCACGTCTAACAACATGATTTCCAGGACAGGGTTGCCATACCACTCTGGTGTGGAACGTGTCCTCGTGGACCTACGAAGTTCAGTAGTAACTTGATCATCATCATTAATTTCCTCTCTAGTCGGTGCAGGCACCACAGGAACATCTTCCCGAGCTGCGCTACTTACCGGTTCAAGAGGTAGTACTTCATCAAGTTCCACTTTCCTCCCACTTACTTCTTTCGAGAGAAACTCTTTCTCTAGAAAGGACCCGTTCTTGGCAACAAAGATTTTGCCTTCGGATCTGAGGTAGAAGGTATACCCAATGGTTTCCTTAGGGTATCCTATGAAGACGCATTTTTCCGACTTGGGTTTGAGCTTTTTAGGTTGAAGTTTCTTGACATAAGCATCGCATCCCCAAACTTTTAGAAATGACAGCTTAGGTTTCTTCCCAAACCATAATTCATACGGTGTCGTCTCAACGGATTTAGAAGGTGCCCTATTTGAAGTGAATGTAGCTGTCTCTAGACCGTATCCCCAAAATTATAGCGGTAAATCGGTGAGTGACATCATAGATCGCACCATATCCAATAGAGTGCAATTACGATGCTCGGACACACCGTTACGCTGAGGTGTTCTAGGCGGCGTGAGTTGTGAAACGATTCCACATTTCCTTAAGTGCGTACCAAATTCATGACTTAAATATTCTCCTCCACGATCTGATCGTAAGAACTTTATTTTTCGGTCACGTTGATTCTCTACCTCATTCTGAAATTCCTTGAACTTTTGAAAGGTCTCAGACTTGTGTTTCATCAAGTAGACATACCCATATCTACTTAAGTCATCAGTGAGAGTGAGAACATAATGATAGCCACCGCGAGCCTCAACGCTCATTGGACCGCACACATCAGTATGTATAATTCCCAATAAGTTGCTTGCTCGCTCCATTGTTCCGGAGAACGGAGTCTTGGTCATTTTACCCATGAGGCATGGTTCGCACGTGTCAAATGATTTGAAATCAAGAGACTCCAAAAGTCCATCTGTATGGAGCTTCTTCATGCATTTAACACCAATGTGACCAAGGCGGCAGTGCCACAGATATGTGGGACTATCATTATCAATCTTACATCTTTTGGTATTCACACTATGAATATGTGTATGATCATGTTCGAGATTCATTAAGAATAAACCATTGACCAGCGGGGCATGACCATAAAACATATCTCTCATAGAAATAGAACAACCATTATTCTCGGATTTAAATGAGTAGCCATATCATATTAAACGAGATCCAGATACAATGTTCATGCTCAAAGCTGGCACTAAATAACAATTATTGAGGTTTAAAACTAATCCCGTAGGTAAATGTATAGGTAGCGTGCCAACGGCGATCACATCGACCTTGGAACCATTCCCGACGCGCATCGTCACCTCGTCCTTCGCCAGTCCCCGCTTATTCCGCAGCTGCTATTTTGAGTTACAAATATGAGCAACCGCACCGGTATCAAATACCCAGGAGCTACTACGAGTACTGGTAAGGTACACATCAATTACATGTATATCACATATACCTTTAGTGTTGCCGACCTTCTTGTCCGCTAAGTATTTGGGGCAGTTCCGCTTCCCTTGCAAGAAAAGCACTCAGTCTTAGGTTTGGGTCCATTCTTTGGCTTCTTCCCGGCAACTGGCTTACCGGGCGCGACAACTCCGTTGCCGTCCTTCTTGAAGTTCTTCTTACCCTTGCCTTTCTTGAAACTAGTGGTTTTATTGACCATCAACACTTGATGTTCCTTTTTGATTTCCACCTCCGCTCATTTCAGCATTGAAAATACTTCAGGAATAGTTTTCACCATCCCCTGCATATTGTAGTTCATCATAAAGCTCTTGTAGCTAGGTGGGAGCGACTGAAGGATTCTGTCAATGACCGCCTCGTCCGGGAGGTTAATGTCCAGCTGGGACAAGCGGTTGTGCAACCCAGACATTTTGAGTGTGTTTTCCTCCATCTTACAATTGTAGAACTTGTCGGAGACTTCATATCTCTCAACCTGGGCATGAGCTTGGAAAACCATTTTCAGCTCTTCGAACATCTCATATGCTCCGTGTTTCTCAAAACGCTTTTGGAGCCCCAGTTCTAAGTTGTAAAGCATGCCGCACTGAACGAGGGAGTAATCATCAGCACGCGACTGCCAAGCGTTCATAACGTCTTGGTTCTCTGGGATGGGTGCTTCACCTAGCGGTGCTTCTAGGACATATGCTTTCTTGGCAGCTATGAGGATGATCCTCAGGTTCCGGACCCAGTCCGTATAGTTGCTGTCATCATCTTTCAGCTTCGTTTTCTCTAGGAACGCGTTGAAGTTGAGGTTGACATGAGCGTGGGCCATTTGATCTACAAGACATTTTGCAAAGGTTTTTAGACTAAGTTCATGATAATTAAGTTCATCTAATCAAATTATTTAATAAACTCCCACTCATATTAGACATCCCTCTAGTCATCTAAGTGATACATGATCCGACTCAACTAGACCATGTCTGATCATCACGTGAGACGGACTAGTCATCATCGGTGAACATCTCCATGTTGATCATATCTTCCATACGACTCATCTTCGACCTTTCAGTCTCTTGTGTTCCGAGGCCATGTCTGTACATGCTAGGCTCGTCAAGTCAACCTAAGTGTTTTGCATGTGTAAATCTGTCTTACACCCGTTGTATGTGGACGTTGGAATCTATCACACCCGATCATCATGTGGTCCTTCGAAACAACAAACTTTCGCAACGGCGCACAGTTAGGGGGAACACTTTCTTGAAATTATTGTGAGGGATCATCTTATTTACTACCGTCGTTCTAAGCAAATAAGATGCAAAAACATGATAAACATCACATGCAATCAAATAGTGACATGATATGGCCAACATCATATTGCTCCTTTGATCTCCATCTTCGGGGCGCCATGATCATCTTCGTCACCGGCATGACACCATGATCTCCATCATCATGATCTCCATTATCGTGTCTCCATGAAGTTTTTCGCCAACCATTACTTCTACTACTATGGCTAACGATTTAGCAATAAAGTAAAGTAATTACATGGCGTTTATTCATTGACACGCAGGTCATACAATAATTAAGACAACTCCTATGGCTCCTGCCGGTTGTCATACTCATAGACATGCAAGTCATGATTCCTATTACAAGAACATGATCAATCTCATACATCACATATATATCATTCATCACAACCTTTTTGGCCATATCACATCACAAGGCATATGCTGCAAAAACAAGTTAGACGTCCTCTAATTGTTGTTGCATGTTTTTATGTGGCTGCAATAGGGTTCTAGCAAGAACATTTCCTACCTACGTAAAACCACAACGTGATATGCCAATTTCTATTTATCCTTCATAAGGACCCTTTTCATCGAATCCGATCCGACTAAAGTGGGAGAGACAGACACCCGCTAGCCACCTTATGCAACTAGTGCATGTCAGTTGGTGGAACCTGTCTCACGTAAGCGTACATGTAAGGTCGGTCCGGGCAGCTTCATCCCACGATGCCGCCGAAACAAGATAAGACTAGTAGTGGCAAGAAAATTGACAACATCTACACCCACAACAAGATTGTGTTCTACTCGAGAATAGAAACTACACATAGACCTAGCTCATGATGCCACTGTTGGGGAACGTTGCAGAAAATAAAATTTTTCTACGCTTCACCAAGATCAATCTATGGAGTCATCTAGCAACGATAGAGAGGAGTGCATCTACATACCCTTGTAGATCACGAGCGGAAGCGTTCAACAGAACGGGGTTGAGGGAGTCATACTCGTCATGATCCAAATCATCGAAGATCCTAGTGCCGAACGGACGGCACCTCCGCGTTCAACACACATACGGTTGGGGAAGACCTCTCCTCCTTCTTGATCTAGCAAGGGGAAAGGAGAGGTTGATGGAGATTCCACAGCACGACGGCGTGGTGGTGGAAGTAGCGGCGATCGCGGCAGGGCTTCGCCAAGCTCAGCGAGAGGGAGAGGTCTTACGGGGGGTGAGGGAGGCACCAGGGACTAGGGTGCGGCTGCCCTCCCTCCCCCCTCTTTATAGGGGCCCTGGGGGGGGGCGCCGGCCCCCTAGAGATCTAATCTCAAGTGGGGGCGGCGGCCAAGGGGAGAACTTGCCCCACAAGCCAAGTGGGGCGCCCCCCACCCCTAGGGTTTCCATCCCTAGGCGCAGGGGAGGCCCAAGGGGGGTGCACCAGCCCACCAGGGGCTGGTTCCCTTCCCTCTTCAGCCCACGGGGCCCTCCGGGATAGGTGGTCCCACCCAGTGGACCCCCGGGACCCTTTCGGTGGTCCCGGTACAATGCCGGTGACCCCCGAAACTTTGCCGGTGGCTGAAACTGGACTTCCTATATACAATTCTTCATCTCCGGACCATTCCGGAACTCCTCGTGACGTCCAAGATCTCATACGGGACTCTGAACAACTTTCGGGTTACCGCATACTAATATCTCTACAACCCTAGCGTCACCGAACCTTAAGTGTGTAGACCCTACGGGTTCTGGAATCACGCAGACATGACCGAGACAGCTCTCCGGCCAATAACCAACAGCGGGATCTGGATACCCATGTTGGCTCCCACATGTTCCATGATGATCTGATCGAATGAACCACGATGTTGAGGATTCAAGTAATCCCGTATACAATTCCCTTTGTCAATCGGTACGTTACTTGCCCGAGATTCGATCGTCGGTATCCCAATACCTCGTTCAATCTCGTTACCGGCAAATCACTTTACTCGTACCGTAATGCATGATCCCGTGACCAAACACTTGGTCACATTGAGCTCATTATGATGATGCATTACCGAGTGGGCCTAGAGATACCTTCTCCGTCATACGGAGTGACAAATCCCAGTCTCGATCCGTGTCAACCCAAGAGATACTTTCAGGGATACGTGTAGTATACCTTTATAGTCACCCAGTTACGTTGTGACGTTTGGTACACCCAAAGCACTCCTACAACATCCGGGAGTTACACGATCTCATGGTCTAAGGAAATGATACTTGACATTGGAAAAGCTCTAGCAAACGAACTACACGATCTTGTGCTATGCTTAGGATTGGGTCTTGTCCATCACATCATTCTCCTAATGATGTGATCCCGTTATCAATGACATCAAATGTCCATAGTCAGGAAACCATGACTATCTGTTGATCAACGAGCTAGTCAACTAGAGGATCACTAGGGACATGTTATGGTCTATGTATTCACACATGTATTATGATTTCCGGATAACACAATTATAGCATGAATAATAGACAATTATCATGAACAAGGAAATATAATAATAATCATTTTATTATTGCCTCTAGGGCATATTTCCAACACTTGATTCATTGCATATCCCGGTATACCACCGGAGGCATTCATATAGAGTCATATCTTGTTCTAGCTTTGAGTTGTAAATCCATAAAAGTGTGATGATTTTCATAATTAGAGCATTGTCCTAGTGAGGAAGGATGATGAAGACTATGATTCCCCCACAAGTGGGGATGAGACTTCGGACTTTACAAAAAGAAAAAAAAGAAAAAGAAAAAAAGGGGCCAAAAAGAAAAAAAAGGCCAAAGAAAAAAAAGGAAAAAAAGAAAAAAAAGAAAAAATATATAAAATGAGAGAAAAAGAGAGAAGGGACAATGCTACTATCTCTTTTTCCACACTTGTGCTTCAAAATAGCACCATGATCTTGATGTTAGAGAGTCTCATATGTTGTCACTTTCATATACTAGTGGGAATTTTTCATTATAGAACTTGGCTTGTATATTCCAATGATGGGCTTCCTCAAAGTGCCCTAGGTCTTCGAGAGCGAGCAAGTTGGATGCACCCCACTTAGTTTCTTTTGTGGAGCTTTCATATATTTATAGCTCTAGTGCATCCGTTGCATGGAAACCCCTACTCACTCACATTGATATCTATTAATGGGCATCTCCATAGCTCGTTGATACGCCTAGTTGATGTGAGACTATCTTCTCCTTTTTGTCTTCTCCACAACCACCATTCTATTCCACATATAGTGCTATGTCCATGGCTCACGCTCATGTATTGCGTGAAAGTTGAAAAGTTTGAGATTATTAAAATATGAAACAATTGCTTGGCTTGTCATCGGGGTTGTGCATGATTAAATACTTTGTGTGATGAAGATAGAGCATAGCCAGACTATATGATTTTGTAGGGATAACTTTCTTTAGCCATGTTATTTTGAGAAGACATGATTACTTTGATTAGTATGCTTGAAGTATTACTATTTCTTATGTCAATATGAACTTTTATTTTGTATTCGTTTGGATCTGAACATTCATGCCACAATAAATAAAATTACATTATGAATTATGCTAGGTAGGATTCCACATCAAAAATTCTCTTTTTATCATTTACCTACTCGAGGACGAGCTGGAATTAAGCATGGGAATGCTTGATACGTCTCCAATGTATCTATAATTTTTGATTGTTCCATGCTATTATATTACCCCTTTTGGATGTTTATGAGCTTTATTTTACACATTTATATCATTTTTGGGACTAACCTACTAACCGGAGGCCCAGCCCATATTGCTGTTTTTTTTTGCCTATTTCAGTATTCGAAGAAAAGGAATATCAAACGGAGTCCAAATGGAATGAAACCTTTGGCAGCGTGATTTTTTGGAACAAACGT
Organism: Triticum dicoccoides; assembly: GCF_002162155.2. Classification (NCBI taxonomy): domain Eukaryota; kingdom Viridiplantae; phylum Streptophyta; class Magnoliopsida; order Poales; family Poaceae; genus Triticum; species Triticum dicoccoides. Next base: position 339,840,792 of record NC_041389.1, on the reverse strand, counting down.
GATCCGGAGAGCTTGGAGTGCAAGTCAAGAAGCCTTCAAGGGCCCCACGAGATAGGAGGGCACCCCCCTGTAGGGCGCGCCCCCTGTCTCGTGGGCCCCTCGGGCGGCCACCGACGTACTTCTTCCTCCTATATATACCTACTGAAGGAAATATGCCCTAGAGGAAATAATAAAGTTATTATTTATTTCCTCATATCATGATAAATGTTTATTATTCATGCTAGAATTGTATTAACCGGAAACATGATACATGTGTGAATACATAGACAAACATATAGTCACTAGTATGCCTCTACTTGACTAGCTCATTAATCAAAGATGGTTATGTTTCCTAACCATAGACATGTGTTGTCATTTGATTAATGGGATCACATCATTAGGAGAATGATGTGATTGACATGACCCATTCTGTTAGCCTAGCACTTGATCGTTTACTATATTGCTATTGCTTTCTTCATGACTTATACATGTTCCTGTAACTATGAGATTATGCAACTCCCGTTTACCGGAGGAACACTTTGGGTACTACCAAACGTCACAACGTAACTGGGTCATTATAAAGGAGTACTACAGGTGTCTCCGAAGGTACATGTTGAGTTGGCGTATTTCGAGATTAGGTTTTGTCACTCCGATTGTCGGAGAGGTATCTCTGGGCCCTCTCGGTAATGCACATCACTATAAGCCTTGCAAGCAATGTGACCAATGAGTTGGTTACGGGATGATGCATTATGTAACGAGTAAAGGGACTTGCCGGTAACGAGATTGAACTAGGTATTGGATACCGACGATCAAATCTCGGGCAAGTAACATACCGATGACAAAGGGAACAACGTATGTTGTTATGCGGTTTGACCGATAAAGATCTTCGTAGAATATGTAGGAACCAATATGGGCATCCAGGTTCCGCTATTGGTTATTGACCGAGAATAGTTCTAGGTCATGTATACATAGTTCTCGAACCCGTAGGGTCCGCACGCTTACCATTACGATGACAATTTTATTATGAGTTTATAAGTTTTGATGTACCGAAGTTTGTTCGGAGTCCCGGATGTGATCACGGACATGACGAGGAGTCTCGAAATGGTCGAGACATAAAGATTGATATATTGGACGACTATTTCGGACACCGGAAGTGTTCCGGACGTTGTCGGAGAAAACCGGAGTGCCGGAGGGTTATCGGAACCCCCCGGGGAGAGATTATGGGCCACATGGGCCTTGGTGGAAAGAGAGAGGGGCGGCCAGGGTGGGCCACGCGCCCCCTCTCCCTTTGGTCCGAATTGGACTAGGAGGGGGGGGCGCCCCCCCTCTTTCCTTCCCCCCTCTTCCCCTTCCTTCCCCCTCCTAGTAGGAGTAGGAAAGGGGGAGTCCTACTCCTACTAGGAGGAGGACTCCTCCTCCTTGGCGCGCCCACAAGGGCCGGCCGGCCTCCCCCCTCCCTCCTTGATATACGGGGGCAGGGGGCACCCCAGGACACACAAGTTGATCTACGGATCGTTCCTTAGCCGTGTGCGGTGCCCCCCTCCACCATATTCCACCTCGGTCATATCGTCGCGGGGTTTAGGCGAAGCCCTACGCCGGTACAACATCATCATCATCACCACGCCGTCGTGCTGATGGAACTCATCCCCGAAGCTTTGCTGGATCGGAGCCCGCGGATCGTCATCGAGCTGAACGTGTGCTGAACTCGGAGGTGCCGTACGTTCGGTGCTTGGATCGGTCGGATCGTGAAGACGTACGACTACATCAACCGCGTTGTCATAACGCTTCCGCTTACGGTCTACGAGGGTACGTGGACAACACTCTCCCCTCTCGTTGCTATGTTATCACCATAATCTTGCGTGTACGTAGGATTTTTTTGAAATTACTACGTTCCCCAACAGTGGCATCCGAGCCTGGTTTTATGCGTAGATGTCATATGCACGAGTAGAACACAAGTGAGTTGTGGGCGATACAAGTCATACTGCTTACCAGCATGTCATACTTTGGTTCGGCGGTATTGTGCGATGAAGCGGCCCGGACCGACATTACGCGTACACTTACGCGAGACTAGTTTCATCGTTATGAGCACTTGTGCTTAAAGGTGACTGGCGGGTGTCTGTCTCTCTCACTTTAGCTGAATCAAGTGTGGCTACGCCCGGTCCTTGCGAAGGTTAAAACAGCACTAACTTGACGAACTATCGTTGTGGTTTTGATGCGTAGGTAAGAACGGTTCTTGCTAAGCCCGTAGCAGCCACGTAAAACTTGCAACAACAAAGTAGAGGACGTCTAACTTGTTTTTGCAGGGCATGTTGTGATGTGATATGGTCAAGATGTGATGCTATATTTTATTGTGTGAGATGATCATGTTTTGTAACCGAAGTTATCGGCAACTGGCAGGAGCCATATGGTTGTTGCTTTATTGTATGAAATGCAAACGCCCTGTAATTGCTTTACTTTATCACTAAGCGGTAGCGATAGTCGTAGAAGCAATAGATGGCGTAAACGACAATGATGCTACGATGAATATCAAGGTGTCGCGCCGGTGACGATGGTGATCACGATGGTGCTTCGGAGATGGAGATCACAAGCACAAGATGATGATGGCCATATCATATCACTTATATTGATTACATGTGATGTTTATCCTTTATGCATCTTATGTTGCTTTGATTGACGGTAGGATTTTAAGATGATCTCTCACGAAAATTATCAAGAAGTGTTCTCCCTGAGTATGCACCATTGCCAAAGTTTGTCGTGCCCAGACACCACGTGATGATCGGGTGTGAGCCAGTTTTGCACACACAGAATACTCAGGTTAAACTTGACGAGCCTAGCATATGCAGATATGGCCTCGGAACACGGAGACCGAAAGGTCGAGCGTGAATCATATAGTAGATATGATCAACATAGTGATGTTCACCATTGAAAACTACTCCATCTCACGTGATGATCGGTTATGGTTTAGTTGATTTGGATCACGTGATCACTTAGATGACTAGAGAGATGTCTGTCTAAGTGGGAGTTATTAAGTAATATGATTAATTGAACTTAAATTTATCATGAACTTAGTACCTGATAGTATTTTGCTTATCAATGTTTGTTGTAGATAGATGGCTCGTGCTGTTGTTCCGTTGAATTTTAATGCGTTCCTTGAGAAAGCAAAGTTGAAAGATGATGGTAGCAATTACACGGACTGGGTCCGTAACTTGAGGATTATCTTCATTGCTGCACAGAAGAATTACGTCCTGGAAGCACCACTGGGTGCCAGGCCTACTGCTGATGCAACTGACGATGTTAAGAACGTCTGGCAGAGCGAAGCTGATGACTACTCGATAGTTCAGTGTGCCATGCTTTACGGCTTAGAACCGGGTCTTCAACGACGTTTTGAACGTCGTGGAGCATATGAGATGTTCCAGGAGTTGAAGTTAATATTTCAAGCAAATGCCCGGATTGAGAGATATGAAGTCTCTAATAAGTTCTATAGCTGCAAGATGGAGGAGAATAGTTCTGTCAGTGAACACATACTCAAAATGTCTGGGTATAATAATCACTTGATTCAACTGGGAGTTAATCTTCCTGATGATAGTGTCATTGACAGAATTCTCCAATCACTGCCACCAAGCTACAAGAGCTTCGTGATGAACTATAATATGCAAGGGATGAACAAGACAATTCTCGAGCTCTTCGCAATGCTAAAAGCTGCGGAAGTAGAAATCAAGAAGGAGCATCAAGTGTTGATGGTTAACAAGACCACTAGTTTCAAGAAAAAGGGAAAAGGGAAGAAGAAGGGGAACTTCAAGAAGAACAACAAGCAAGTTGCTGCTCAAGAGAAGAAACCCAAGTCTGGACCTAAGCCTGAAACTGAGTGCTTCTACTGCAAGCAGACTGGACACTGGAAGCGGAACTGCCCCAAGTATTTGGCGGATAAGAAGGATGGCAAGGTGAACAAAGGTATATGTGATATACATGTTATTGATGTGTACCTTACTAGAGCTCGCAGTAGCACCTGGGTATTTGATACTGGTTCTGTTGCTAACATTTGCAACTCGAAACAGGGACTACAGAATAAGCGAGCACTGGCCAAGGATGAGGTGACGATGCGCATGGGAAACGGTTCCAAAGTCGATGTGATCGCGGTCGGCACGCTACCTCTACATCTACCTTCGGGATTAGTTTTAGACCTGAATAATTGTTATTTGGTGCCAGCGTTGAGCATGAACATTATATCTGGATCTTGTTTGATGTGAGACGGTTATTCATTTAAATCAGAGAATAATGGTTGTTCTATTTATATGAGTAATATCTTTTATGGTCATGCACCCTTGAAGAGTGGTCTATTTTTGTTGAATCTCGATAGTAGTGATACACATATTCATAATGTCGAAGCCAAAAGATGCAAAGTTAATAATGATAGTGCAACTTATTTGTGGCACTGCCATTTAGCTCATATCGGTGTAAAGTGCATGAAGAAACTCCATACTGATGGAATTTTGGAATCACTTGATTATGAATCACTTGGTACTTGCGAACCGTGCCTCATGGGCAAGATGACTAAAACACCGTTCTCCGGTACTATGGAGAGAGCAACAGATTTGTTGGAAATCATACATACAGATGTATGCGGTCCGATGAATGTTGAAGCTCATGGGGAATATCGTTATTTTCTCACCTTCACAGATGATTTAAGCAGATATGGGTATATCTACTTAATGAAACACAAGTCTGAAACATTTGAAAAGTTCAAAGAATTTCAGAGTGAAGTGGAAAATCATCATAACAAGAAAATAAAATTCCTACGATCTGATCGTGGAGGAGAATATTTGAGTTACGAGTTTGGTTTACATTTGAAACAATGCGGAATAGTTTCGCAGCTCACGCCACCCGGAACACCACAACGAAATGGTGTGTCCGAACGTCGTAATCGTACTTTACTAGATATGGTGCGATCTATGATGTCTCTTACTGATTTATCGCTATCGTTCTGGGGTTATGCTTTAGAGACGACCACATTCACGTTAAATAGGGCACCATCAAAATCCGTTGAGACGATGCCTTATGAACTGTGGTTTGGCAAGAAACCAAAGTTGTCGTTTCTTAAAGTTTGGGGCTACGATGCTTATGTGAAGAAACTTCAACCAGATAAGCTCGAACCTAAATCGGAGAAATGTGTCTTCATAGGATACCCAAAAGAAACAGTTGGGTATACCTTCTATCACAGATCCAAAGGCAAGACATTCGTTGCTAAGAATGGATCCTTTCTAGAGAAGGAGTTTCTCTCGAAAGAAGTGAGAGGGAGGAAAGTAGAACTTGATGAGGTAACTGTACCCGCTCCCTTATTGGAAAGTAGTTCATCACATGAATTGGTTCCTGTGACACCTACACCAATTAGTGAGGAAGCTGATGATATTGATCATGAAACTTGAGATCAAGTTTCTACTGATCTTCGAGGGTCTACCAGAGTAAGATCCACACCAGAGTGGTACGGTAATCCTATTCTGGAAATCATGTTACTTGACCATGACGAACCTACGAACTATGAGGAAGCGATGATGAGCCCAGATTCCACAAAATGGCTAGAGGCCATGAAATCTGAGATGGGATCCATGTATGAGAACCAAGTATGGACTTTGGTTGACTTGCCCGATGATCAGCAGGCCATTGAGAACAAATGGATCTTTAAGAAGAAGACTGACGCTGATGGTTATGTAACTGTCTATAAAGCTCGACTTGTCGCAAAAGCTTTTCGACAAGTTCAAGGGGTTGACTACGATGAGACTTTCTCACCCGTAGCGATGCTTAAGTCTGTCCGAATCATGTTAGCCATTGCTGCATTTCATGATTATGAAATCTGGCAAATGGATGTCAAAACTGCATTCTTGAATGGATTTCTGGAAGAAGAGTTGTATATGATGCAGCCAGAAGGTTTTGTTGATCCAAAAGGTGCTAACAAAGTATGCAAGCTCCAGCGATCCATTTATGGACTGGTGCAAGCATCTCGGAGTTGGAATAAATGCTTTGATAGTGTGATCAAAGCATATGGTTTTATACAAACTTTTGGAGAAGCCTGTATTTACAAGAAAGTGAGTGGGAGCTCTGTAGCATTTATGATATTATATATAGATGACATATTATTAATTGGAAATGATATAGAATTTCTGGATAGCATAAAGGGATACTTGAATAAAAGTTTTTCAATGAAAGATCTAGGTGAAGCTGCTTACATATTGGGCATCAAGATCTATAGAGATAGATCAAGACGCTTAATAGGACTTTCACAAAGCACATACCTTGATAAAATTTTGAAAAAGTTCAAAATGGATCAGGCAAAGAAAGGGTTCTTGCCCGTGCTTCAAGGTGTGAAGTTGAGTCAAACTCAATGCCCGACCACAGCAGAAGATAGAGAGAAAATGAAAGATATTCCCTATGCTTCAGCCATAGGCTCTGTCATGTATGCAATGCTATGTACCAGACCTGACGTATGCTTAGCAATAAGTTTGGCAGGGAGGTACCAAAGTAATCCAGGAGTGGATCACTGGACAGCGGTCAAGAACATCCTGAAATACCTGAAAAGGACTAAGGATATGTTTCTCGTATATGGAGGTGACAAAGAGCTAGTCGTAAATGGTTACGTCAATGCAAGCTTTGACACTGATCCGGACGATTCTAAATCGCAAACTGGATACGTGTTTTTATTAAACGGTGGAGCTGTAAGTTGGTGCAGTTCTAAACAAAGCGTCATGGTGGGATCTACATGTGAAGCTGAGTACATAGCTGCTTCGGAAGCAGCAAATGAAGGAGTCTGGATGAAGGAGTTCATTACCGATCTAGGTGTCATACCTAGTGCATCGGGACCAATGAAGATCTTCTGTGACAATACTGGTGCAATTGCTTTGGCAAAGGAATCCAGATTTCACAAGAGGACCAAGCACATCAAGAGATGCTTCAATTCCATCCGGGACCAAGTCCAAGTGGGAGACATAAAAATTTCCAAGATACATACGGATCTGAATGTTGCAGACCCATTGACTAAGCCTCTCTCATGAGCAAAACATGATCAGCACCAAGACTCCATGGGTGTTAGAATCATTACTATGTAATCTAGATTATTGACTCTAGTGCAAGTGGGAGACTGAAGGAAATATGCCCTAGAGGCAATAATAAAGTTATTATTTATTTCCTCATATCATGATAAATGTTTATTATTCATGCTAGAATTGAATTAACCGGAAACATGATACATGTGTGAATACATAGACAAACATATAGTCACTAGTATGCCTCTACTTGACTAGATCATTAATCAAAGATGGTTATGTTTCCTAACCATAGACATGTGTTGTCATTTGATTAATGGGATCACATCATTAGGAGAATTATGTGATTGATATGACCCATTCCGTTAGCCTAGCACTTGATCGTTTAGTATATTGCTATTGCTTTCTTCATGACTTATACATGTTCCTGTAACTATGAGATTATGCAACTCCCGTTTACCGGAGGAACACTTTGGGTACTACCAAACGTCACAACGTAACTGGGTGATTATAAAGGAGTACTACAGGTGTCTCCGAAGGTACATGTTGAGTTGGCGTATTTCGAGATTAGGTTTCGTCACTCCAATTGTCGGAGAGGTATCTCTGGGCCCTCTCGGTAATGCACATCACTATAAGCCTTGCAGGCAATGTGACCAATGAGTTGGTTACGAGATGATGCATTACGTAACAAGTAAAGAGACTTGCGGTAACGAGATTGAACTAGGTATTGGATACCGACGATCAAATATCAGGCAAGTAACATACTGATGACAAAGGGAACAACGTATGTTGTTATGCGATTTGACCGATAAAGATCTTCGTAGAATATGTAGGAACCAATATGGGCATCCAGGTTCCGCTATTGGTTATTGACCGAGAATAGTTCTAGGTCATGTCTACATAGTTCTCGAACCCATAGGGTCCGCACGCTTAACGTTACGATGACAGTTTTATTATGAGTTTAAAAGTTTTGATGTACCGAAGTTTGTTCGGAGTCCCGGATGTGATCCCGGACATGACGAGGAGTCTCGAAATGGTCGAGACATAAATATTGATATATTGGACGACTATATTCGGACACCGGAAGTGTTCCGGACGTTGTCGGAGAAAATAGGAGTGCCGGAGGGTTACCGGAACCCCCCGGGGAGAGATAATGGGCCACATGGGCCTTGGTGGAAAGAGAGAGGGGCGGCCAGGGTGGGCCGCGCGCCCCCTCTCCCTCTGGTCCGAATTGGACTAGGAGGGGGGGGGGCGGCGCCCCCCCCCTCTTTCCTTCCCCCCTCTTCCCCTTCCTCCCCCCTCCTAGTAGGAGTAGGAAAGGGGGAGTCCTACTCCTACTAGGTGGAGGACTCCTCCTCCTTGGCGCGCCCACAAGGGCCGGCCGGCCTCCCCCCTCCCTCCTTGATATACGGGGGCAGGGGGCACCCCAGGACACACAAGTTGATCTACAGATCGTTCCTTAGCCGTGTGCGGTGCCCCCTCCACCATATTCCACCTCAGTCATATCGTCGCGGAGTTTAGGCGAAGCCCTGCGCCGGTACAACATCATCATCGTCACCACGCCGTCGTGCTGACGGAACTCATCCCCAAAGCTTTGCTGGATCGGAGCCCGGCGATCGTCATCGAGCTGAACGTGTGCTGAACTCGGAGGTGCCGTACGTTCGGTGGTTGGATCGGTCGGATCTTGAAGACGTACGACTACATCAACTGCGTTATCATAACGCTTCCGCTTACGGTCTACGAGGGTACGTGGACAACACTCTCCCCTCTCGTTGCTATGTCATCAGCATAATCTTGCGTGTACGTAGGAAATTTTTTCAAATTACTACGTTCCCCAACACCTACGTACCCCGAAAACATCCAGGAGCACCACGAAACACAATTTCCACCACTGTAACCTTTTGTATCCATGAGATCCCATCTTGGAGCCTTCGCCCGCGCTCTGCTAGAGGGGGAATCAACCACGGAGGGCCTCTACATCAACATCCTTGCCCCTCCGATGAGTTGTGAGTAGTTTACAACAGACCTACGGGTCCATAGTTATTAGCTAGATGGCTTCTTCTCTCTTTTTGGATCTCAATACAATGTTCTCCCCCTCTCTTGTGGAGATCTATTCGATGTAAACTCTTTTTGTGGTGTGTTTGTCGAGATCCGATGAATTGTGGGTTTATGATCAAGTTTATATATGAATAATATTTGAATCTTCTCTGAATTCTTTTATGTATGATTGAGTTATCTTTGCAAGTCTCTTCGAATTATAAGTTTGGTTTGGCCTACTAGATTAGTCTTTCTTGCCGTGGGAGAAGTGCTTAGCTTTGGGTTCAATCTTGCGGTGTTCTTACCCAGTGACAGAAAGGGTTGCAAGACACGTATTGTATTGTTGCCATCGAGGATAACAAGATGGGGTTTATATCATATTCACTACAAAAAAATACACTTCCGTGCTGATACGTGTTTGTCATAGTAGGTCGCATTTTTTGTCATGCATGTACATCCATGACAAATTTATGACAGAATCAAGATAGTCATACCTGTGGTGTCGTAGAAGTGTTCCATGACATTACCAAAATTATCATCACGGAAGTGTCCACTTCCATGACGATAAATCGCGCGTCACAGAAGTGCTTTCATCAAGGGTGGCCGACACGTGGCATCCACCGTAATGGAACGCCGTTAAGCTATCGGGTCGGGTTTTGGATCCGATAACCCGTTAACAGCCCCGACCAATGGGGATTTTCCACGTGTAAAATCATCATTGGCTGGAGGAGACACGTGTCGGCTCACCGTTGGGACAGATGTCATCCACTCATTGGACAGAAGGCGCCTATGATACATGGACACGTGGCACGGCCCAACAGAGGCCCATTCCTGTGAAAAGGCCGGCCCATTTGACTTGGTCAAAAGGCCCGTGTAAAGCCTGTTAACGGCCTGTTCGCATATAGCCCATTTACAGCCCGCTAACCCAAGGCCCGTTACGCCCTATCCGAATTAGGGCCAGTAGCATCATCTGGGCCACCCAATATGATTCCAGCCCGTTTTCACTTCTGGCCCATGTATGGCCCATGACGTTTTTTGGCCCATATGAGGCCCTATGTAACTCTTGGCCTATTAACGTCCCGTGGTGAAACTAGCCCGTAATGAACAGTGTATTACATTACACCCATTAACGACCCGTGGTGAAACTGGCCCGTAATGAACAATGTATCACTTTATACCCATTAAGGGCCCGTTATTCCATTGGGCCGTTTCCATCCCATGTTATCTTTCGGCCTTCTCAGAGCCCATTTATTCCTGGGCTCATTTCCAGCATTCATTTACGTATGGCCCGTTACTGTCATTTTCTGCTTATGGGCCAAATTCAGCCCGTGGTTACAGTGGCCCCGTTTGTGGTCCATTAGCACGTTGGGCCGTTTTCATAGCGTCATGAAATACGACCTATTAACGATGGCCCATTATGGTCGTCCCATGAACGAACGATTCCAACTCTAGCCTGTTTATGGCCATAATGCGGCCTGTTATTGGCCCATGTTTGGCCAATCGATCACTGCCCGTATAAGGCCCATTGATGATATGGCCCGTAGAAGGCCCATTGTTTCTGCGGCCCGTAGAAGGCCCATTGTTACTATGGCCCGTGGAAGGCCCACTGTTTATACGTCCCGTAGAAGGCCCACTGTTTCTATGGCCCGTAGGTGCAGTGTCACTACAGTAAATATTAGCCCATGGTTATTGTGGCCTAGTTTTAAAAAATAGGTTGTTGCAGCCACTAGCAAACCGCAGAAAAGAACTGCACTGACTACAAGCAAACAAATAAACAAGACAACAAGGAAATAAATAAGCAAGCAACTTACACTATGCTATCACGGCTATTACACATATTACATCCACTGGGCATCAAAGTTCACCACCAGTGCAAATATAGGGAACACAGCAGCATATAAACGCCGCAGCAAAACAAGTCCAGAACTGAAACCACTTCAGAAGAGCTCAAGAAACAATATCCCGGGTACCCATAATGCTGGCAAGATGCTTAGCAAGCTTATTAACTTTCTCTTGTTTGGCGCTTAAGTCCTCCAGCGCCTGCTGTTGCACCAGAAAGTATGCATCTGAGTTCTGCAGGGACTTCCTCAGTCCTTCGGCTTCCTGTCGCATAACATCTGATCGATGTCTTTCAACTTGAAGTTGAGACTCAAGAAGCCGAACCGATTCAGGCAACGAGTTCGAAGAGCTGGTGCCAGCAGTGGTAGCCAGTAACTCGAACACTACATCAAGACAGGACTTTGGGGTTGTCTCAGTGTCCTCAGTATAGTTTTTATCAGCTTTCTTGGCGACCAACAGGGATGTCTCACTATCTTGAACCTTATCTGCATTACTTCCTTTACCATTGCATAACAGGGTACTCTTCTCCAATATTTTATCCGCGTTCTAAAAGGGAAACAAACACACACATCTCAGGTTTACAATGTAGTATATGAAACCCATTTTGGTAAACCAGTTCAGTAGTAAGGTGGACAGGATAACAACATGAAACAAACATATATCTATGTAGTATGGTCACTGTATGGTCTATATCATTCTAGTTTATGTTGCCAAATCAAGATAGATACAGTTTGAATCATATCTATTTAAGACAAAGCAGCATAGACAGAATATAAGTGTGGGAAACTACACATCAATAACATCACTTGTAATGTGCATGGCATGAGAACATAACTGTTTATTCAATTGAAACTGAAATCAACATAGAGCAAGTTACAACAGCAAACAGCCAAACACGTTGAAGAAATAGGTTTGAAACATACCTATTGCGCCATTGGAGTTTCAATTGCATCCTTCAAATTTGAAATTGGTTGGTATCAGTAAATACAATGATGCAAGAGCAAAGTAGTATGAACCATAGCTACGGAACCTGACCTGAGAACAATTCTTCTTCTGCTTTAAGCGTTGACTTCGGGTTCGGAGTGGTGGTCCTCGTGATTTGGGCACTGCAGTTGCCTTACTAACTGCTCGTGTTTGGGTGCTCTGTGGTGGAGACGGTGCTGTGTCAACGGGAACTGGGTGTCTATCTACTGGGGTTGGGGTTATAAGGGGTGTAGATGGTTCTCTGTCCAACTGGGTAGGGGTACAATCTGCATGAGTGTGGGTTATGTGTGGTGGGGTTGATTCTTGGGCAAGTACAACCGTGGTTCTATCTGCATCGACAGGTAGCACGATCTTTTCTAAAGACCGTGTTTTTACTCCCACAGATACTGCCATCACTCCCTCCAATTGAAATGGCTGATAAACAAAAAATTAATTGAATGTACAGACATTGTAAGATAGACAGGTGCAATGGATAGTAGGGAAGAAAACAGAGCATGAAATAATTCACATTTATGTTGTCTAAGCAAACAGAATAGCAGGACATAATTTCACATATATGATGGCTAATTAAACAGGATAGCATGACACAATTTCACATGTATGATGGCTAACTAAACAGGATAGAATGACATACTTCAAAATATGATGACTATGTAAACAGGATGACATGATATAACTATACGATGTGTCTATTAAAGTGGTTGGCATGCCATAAATCACAAACATGCCGTCGATGGAAACAAGATGGCATGATATAATTCACGGATAGAATGGCATAATTTAAAATATGATGACTATGTAAACATGATGAGATGATATAACTATATTATGTCTTTAGAAAATGGGTTGGCATGCCATAATTCAGATACATGCTGTCTATGTAAACATCATGGCATGACATAATTCAAATATATGATTTATATACTAAGGAAGTGAGCAGAGGGAAATTGCATATATGATGTGTCAACTAAGGAGATGACATTCAATATTGTGTATATGATGTAAAAAATAAGCATTGCAATACAACATATGCATTATACGAGTAATATAACCCTGTCAAGTTTGAGCATACACCTCAGGGGGATAATAGGACTGGTCATCTTCCTCTGAATCCTCCTCTGAAGAGCTATCTGTAACCAGCAAGATATCTGCTTCAGCAGGTAGCATTGTCTGCTCTGAAGACCTTGTTTTCTCTCCAGATCTCTCCATCACCAATTCAAATGGCTGATGCACAAGGAAGAGCAGTTGAATATACAAACATTGTCGACAAAAGCAATGAGAAATACAAAAAAAGGACGGCATGATATAATTCACATATATGATGCTTGCCTAAACAGCATGGCATTGCATAATTCACATACATAATGCCTTGCAACAAGATAAAATTGCATAATTCACATATATAATGTCTTGCAACAAGATGGCATTGCATAATTCACATATATGGTAATTAGACACTAAACAGGTGGCATTCACACAAAGCATGTCTAAACTAAGCAAATGACATAGCAATGCAAGATACCATACGCATGATATGAGTAACATAACCCTGCTAAGTTAGGGCATGCACCTCAGGGGGGAAATATGACTGGTCATCTGTCTCTGAATTCTCCTCTGAGGAGCTATTGGTAACCAACAAGACATGCACTTCGTCAGATAGCATTGTCTGCTCTGAAGACCTTGTTTCCACTCCAGATTTTTCCATGACCGTGCCGAATGGCTGATGCACAGGAAGAGTAATTGAATGTACTAAAATTGTTAAAAAAATTAACACATAATAAAAAATGATGGCATGATATAATTCACATATAAGATGACTCGCTAACCAGGGTGGCATTGCAAAATTCACATATATGATGCCTGACTAGACAAGATGGCATTGCATGATTCACATATACGATAAAGAAACAAAACAGATGGCATTGACACAAAGCATGTCTAAACTAAGCAGATGACATCTTTAATGTATACAGTAAGCAATGCAAGGCACCATATGCATGATATTACCAACATCAGCATGCCAAGTTAGAGCGAAGACCTCATGGGGTAAATAGGAGTGGTCTTCTCCTTCTGAATCCCCCTCAGAACAGTTATCTTCCTCTGGATTACGATCTGAAATGGGTGGAGGGGGCTGCCTTTGCGCCCACCATGGAACGACGTCTGCATGAAATTTTATTGCCACGCAAGGCTCGTCTCTTTTGCTCTACATGATCAGTTCCATTGTGTACAATAACTAGCATGCATAGGAATAAAACATAGTGAGATTATGTAAGGAGTGCATGCACAAATCCAAAGTGATGGTAGCAAACTGTGGATAGACCGAAAACCAATGATAGCAGGCAGATAATAGCTTTAGTTAAAAAATACAAATAATGGCTCCTTTAATGTTTGTTTGCACCCAACATGAAACTCATAGTAGACACCGGAGATTAACCAGATAGTAGACAGATAGTACTGATTGCTGCCCCAATATGTACCCCACAACCATTTAAAAACTCAAGTTTCAACATTAGTTTGGACCTGACTCGGAGTCTAATAGGTGAACACGACGATAATATAGCATGTCATCATATTAAGCGACACATAACGTAAGCAGACACGGAAGAGTGCGACCTCTCTTGCGGACCCGTGTAGTCCTCAAGGTCATCTGCTCAGTTGATGATGGTAATGCAGTTGTCGTGGCTACCGGCAGCGGGGAAGAAGATCTGAGGCGGCGAAAGACAGTCTGGAGAGCGGATCCCTGCTGTGGTGAACCCTTCCGTCCTTGGAGTAGCTGAGCTGGGGTGGAACACCGCACCGCAGGAGCAGGACAATCCACACAAGGTTTTCTTTGACATGTATCTGAAACAGAAGTAATTGAGTAAGGGCTTGTTTGAATTTGAGGATTCTAACAATACAGGGATAGGAAATAGACAGGAATAGGATAGGAATGCACGTGCAAAATAGAGAATTTAAATACACAGGATTTCTGCCAATCTGGGTGTTTGATTCACAACAACTGGAAGATCACAGGATGCAAAAAAGCATGGTGAGATTAAGTCAAACCACAAGAAAATGTACGGTTATAATGCTATTATGCGACTATCTCTTAGTCTTGTGCTTGATGAATAGGAATATGAAAAGGAGGAGAATTGGAAATTAGAATTCCTACAGTTTTTCTTTCAAGGAGACACTAAAGGAACAAATCCTATAGTTTTCCTTTGCTCCATTCCTTTGCACCAAATTCATGAAAAGTAGTACCATAGGAAACTTTCCAATTCCTATGTTTTTCATTCACTTTTCCTTTCAAGCACTGGCGATTCTAGTAGGCAGGCTTGAGCAAGGAAAATCCTGCACTAAAAAAATGTTTTTGTGCTACTTCTATTACTTTGGACCCAGGCCACTGCCATACTAGCTCAACTCCCAGGCCCATCGACAAATGCACAACTCAAACGCCCAGAGATAAATAATGATGGCGTTCAAGAGAGTCCATCATGGATAGCTAAGTTGCCTAGTACCTCACTGCTTGTCATATAGTAGGGTAAAATAATCGTAGTTCCTGTTACTACGAGTGCTCAGTGGACACTATATATAACATGTAGACTAAAAAAGAGATGCAACAAGTGTACAACCTCTTTGGCGAAGCCATGTCGATCTCAGCGTGATTGGGTTGGCCGGTGAGGATGCTCCGGCTGACTTTGCTGTCGGAGGAGGGGAAGAAGATCTTATGCGTCTGGAGATGGAGCCCGAGGTAATGCTCTGCTGTGATGGAGGGTTTCATCGTTGGAGCAGCTCCGGTGAGTTGTACGACGTCGAGGCTGAAGCAGGACAAGAGAGACAACGAACAACGTTAACCTGAGTGGAATTCTAATAGCATCTCCAATACATGACGTAAAATACATAACCACAAAGTGCTAGATGTAAAATAAATCAGCCGCTCATCTCTGAACTTAACTGTCGAAACTGAACCTAACTGTCAAAACTGAATTTTGCTGTCGAAACTGAATTTTGCTATCGAAACTGAATGCACTAGCAAGGTGAGGCTACACGTCAGTCGATTTTGCAGTCGTTGGATACAAAATCAAGGGCCTGCGGTTCATCTTCAACCTCCACCCCCCCTAAGCCGCCAGCCACCACCGGCCAAACAGCAGCCCCCGCCGCCCGCGGCCGGCGGTGCGCCGCCCCGCCCGCCCCGAAAACACTCCCCACCTCCGGTCTGCCGCCGCCCCGGCCATCCCTCTAGGCCCCCCCGTGCCGAGCTTTTTCTCCGACGATCCCCACGCCACCGCCCCGCCAACGCCCCACCACCGCCGGCGACCACTGCCCCCATCCTGAACCCTAAGATAGATAGTGGGGTACCTCTCCGGCGAGCCCCCCTCCCCGCTGCGGCTGGTTCTTCCTTCATCCCGGCGAGCCCACCCCTTGGAATTTGACTGACCCGGCAGACCAGGCAGGGGACCGAGAGCAAGAGCAGAGCAGCAGCGCGAGCGAGAGCTAAAGCAGCAGTAGCTCCTACTGATGTGGACGTCGCCGCTGAGGGGGCAACGCCGTGGAGGAAGTGGCCGGCGACGCCGCCGTGGATGGAGCCGCGCCGAGTCGGCTCGGGACCGAGCGCCGGCAGCACCGTGAGATCGAATCAAGAAGAAAATGCGGCGATTAGTGTACAACCTCTTTGGTGGCACCGATTAGGCCGCAGCTTCATTCGACGAAACGGTGATGATGACGCTCTTCCGGTGGTGCAGGTGAAGACGGCGGTGTGGGAATGGAGGTGGCGCGAAAGACGAGGGGAACGTTGGGGAAGATCCTTGGAGGTGGAGGACGGGGTGGCTGAACCGGCGGGATGATGAGATCGATGACGGATCCTTATCCGGTAAGGTGGATGAGGGACGTCGAGGTGTTGCTGTGGACGGCGTCGTCGGGGAAGAAGCTCCGGCTGGGTGGCGGACGGAGCAGGGTGGGGGGTTTCGTCGCGAGTTTTCGCGGCCTCGGTGTACGAATGGATGGGCGGATGCGATGGCAGTGGGGAACCATGGCTTAGAGACGCGCTTGTCCGAAATGTGGGGTAAGTTACGAAAGTACCCCCCACCAATTTGAGGTGGTTCTTTCGGTTCAGGGGTACCACGGGCATTTTGCGTGTCGAGATTTCACAGGAGGTGGGAGTTTTCGCGCGCGTTGTAATTTCGGAATAGCAAGGCGCGGGTTGAGATGGAGGGAGTTGTCGGAGCACAACGAGAGAAAGATATATCTTAAATATTTCGGGCTAACAAGGCGCGGGTTGAAGAGGTGGGAGTTTCGCAGCATGATAGACAGAGACGCTAGCTTCAATTTTCAGCATAACAAGGCGCGGCTTGAAATTTTGGAAGAGCAAGCTTAATGTGTACCCAAAAAAAAGACAATTTGCACCTCAACACGCACAACACACACACAAACACCATTTAGACTAGAGTAAGGTACACGTGCATTGCACGCATGAGATTTGGCAACCAAATTATGAATAAATACCACATTATAGCATGCAAGCTTTGAGTCATATATGCATGATGTAGATGTTCGTTTAATTCTTATAGTTCATTTCATTCAAAATCATCTAGTTTTTATAAGAAAGCTAATCTATTTTAAGATTCATGGAATTGTGCGTTGTAAGACATAAAGTAAAAACAAATAATGGAAAATCATGTAGAAAAACATTTGGGAAATTGTAAGTGCATCTAGTGCCACCCCTAGTTGGTTTTGGAGTATTGACGACAAAGTTGGTTGAGGGACTAATGCGTTTGTGAGAATTGCAGGATAACGCAGGTAGTGTCCCTCATTGATTCGGTTTACCTACCGGAGATGACCCCTAAAAATGTATGAAGACATTGAAGACAATGGTGGTGTGTGAAGATATTCACATTGAAGACTATGACATGAGAAGACATTGAGTGAAGACTATGGAGCGCGAAGACTGAGTTATTTCGTTGTTTCCATTTGTTCTTTGTTGAGTCATAGGAACCACCGTACTGTTAAGTGGGGTCCAAGTGAACAAAGTCAAAGTGACTGAAGTGATGCTCAACCCAAATCCTATGTCTTCAAGCGAAGACAATGAGAGCAAATCTTATCCAGAGCTGGATGAGTCAGGTTTGCTTGTAGCCCAAGTAAAGTTGCCGTGTGTGTTTGAAATCTGACCGTTAGAAGACGTGTCAGTTCCTTAGTGACCCAGGGTCATTTCGGACATATCAGGTCGGGTTGCCTTGTGGCTATAAATAGCCCACCCCCTACACCATAAATTGGTGGCTGCTCAGAGTTAGTTTACAGCTTTTGTCGTTTTGAGAGCAACCCACCTCGAAGCCTTTGAGAGAGAAATCCTTGCGAGGAAAAAGCCCAAACACCCAGAGCCAAAGAGTGTTAGGCATCATTGAAGCCTTTCTGTCTGAGTGACCTAAAGACTTATTACACTTGAGGACTGTGTATCCTCCAGACGGTTAGGCATCGCGTTCTGAGCATCCAAGAGTCATTGTGGATCGCCGGTGAACGAAGTCTATGAAGGTTCGGAAGTCTACCTTGAAGACTTACCAGAGTGATTGGGCCAGGACTGTGTGTCCTTAGCTCAAGGGGAATAAGGTGAAGACGCGGTCTTCTGAGTTGAATCTCAGCCTCCCTAACCAGACGTACAGTTGTCACAGCAACTGGAACTGGTCCAACAAATCCTGTGTCTTCAACAAGTGACTGGTTCTATCTTTTCCCTCCCTTTACTTTGAGTTTGTCTTCGTGAAGTCATTGCCTATTTGTCTTATCTGTTTGACTTCATTGCTTGACTACTATCGTTGATTGGCTTCATACTATCTTCCATCCTGATCCTAACTACCTAGCTGCTATTAGTCTTTGTATGTTCACATAATTGCATACTTGACTATGGCTTGCTTGTTGTAGTTTATCTTCCGATGCATATCAATTTGGTCATTTCTATTGCTTGTCTTCGAAACTTCCACGTTTTGAAGACTTTGATAAAAATCGCCTATTCACCCCCCCCTCTAGTCGATAACTAGCACTTTCAATTGGTATCAGAGCAAGGTACTCCCTTGTTTTGTGTGATTCGGTTTAACCACCTGAAGTTTAGCTATGTCGACTGCAGGGATAATCAAAGTCTCCGCTGCTTGCCCCATGTTCGATGGAACTGAATATCCCTACTGGAAGAATAAGATGCGCATGCATCTTGAAGCCATTGATGCTGACCTCGGGTATGTCTGTAAGTGCATCTAGTGCCACCCCTAGTTGGTTTTGGAGTATTGACGACAAAGTTGGTTGAGGGACTAATGCGTTTGTGAGAATTGCAGGATAACACATGTAGTGTCCCTCATTGATTCGGTTTACCTACCGGAGATGACCCCTAAAAATGTATGAAAACATTGACGACAATGGTGGTATGAGAAGATATTCATATTGAAGACTATGACATGAGAAGACATTGCGTGAAGACTATGGAGCACGAAGACTGTGTGGTTTCGTTGTTTCCTTTTCTTCTTTGTTGAGTCATAGGAACCACCGTACTGTTAAGTGGGGTCCAAGTGAACTAAGTCAGAGTGACTGAAGTGATGCTCAACACAAATCCTATGTCTTCGAGCGAAGACAATGAGAGCAAATCTTATCCAGAGTTGGATGAGTCAGCTTTGCTTGTAGCCCAAGTAAAGTTGCCGTGTGTGTTTGAAATCTGACCGTTGGAACACGTGTCAGTTCCTTAGTGACCCAGGGTCATTTCGGACAAATCAGGTCGGGTTGCCTAGGGGCTATAAATAGCCCACCCCCTACACCATAAATTGGTGGCTGCTCAGAGTTAGTATACGGCTTTTGCCGTTTGAGAGCAACCCACCTCGAAGCATTTGAGAGAGAGAAATCCTTGCGAGGACAGAGCCCAAATACCCAGAGCCAAAGAGTGTTAGGTATCACTGAAGTCTTTCTGTCTGTGTGACCTGAAGACTTATTACACTTGAGGACTGTATATCCTCCAGCCGGTTAGGTGTCGTGTTCTGAGCATCCAAGAGTCATTGTGGATTGCCGGGTGAACGATGTCTGTGAAGGTTTGGAAGTCTACCTTGAAGACTTACCAGAGTGATTGGGCGGGGACTAAGTGTCCTTTTCTCAAGGGGAATAAGGTGAAGACACGGTCTTCTGAGTTGAATCTCAGCCTCCCTAACCAGACGTACAGTTGTCACAGCAACTGGAACTGGTCCAACAAATCCTGTGTCCTCAACAAGCAACTGGTTCTATCTCTTCCCTCCTTTACTTTGAGTTTGTCTTCGTGAAGTCATTGCTTATCGTCTCATCTGATTGACTTTATTGCCTGACTACTATTGTTGATTGGCTTCATACTATCTTCCATCCTGATCCTACTACCTAGCTGCTATTAATCTTCGAACGTTAATGCTATTGCATACTTGATTATGGCTTGCTTGTTGTAGTTTATTTTCCGCTGCATATCAATTAGGTTGTTTCTATTGTTTGTCTTCGAAACTTCCAAGTTTTGAAGACTTTCATAAAAATCGCCTATTCACCCCCACTCTAGTCGATAACTAGCACTTTCAATTGGTATCAGAGCAAGGTACTCCCTTGTTCTGCGTGATTCGGTTTAACCACCTGGAGTTTAGCTATGTCGACTGCAGGGATAATCAAAGTCTCCGCTGCTTGCCCCGTGTTCGATGGAACAGAATATCCCTACTGGAAGAATAAGATGCGCATGCATCTTGAAGCCATTGATGTCAACCTCTGATATGTCGTCAAGAATGGCATTCCCAAAACTGGTGAAGGTGTCACCCCTACTAATGTCAAGAAGTTCATTCAACTGGACTCGACTGCAAAGAACATCATCTGTGGTCATCTAACCAAAGGACAGTATGGCCGTGTGAGTGCTCTGGAAATGTCAAAGCTAGTCTGGGACTGGCTGTCCAAGGTCAATGAAGGCGTCTCTACATAGAGAGACCAGAGGATCAGTGTTCTTCGCAACCTCTTCAATTGCTTCAAGAGAAATGACAATGAAAATGTCCAGCTCACGTTTGATCGCCTCACCGACATCACAAATGAGCTTCAGGCTCTCGACGCCACTGAGATCACCAAGCATGAAATTGTCAAGACACTGCTGAGATCACTTGACACCTCCTTTGACACCCTTGCCCTCATGATACAAGAATGTCCTGACTTCAAGACACTCGATCCGTCTGATATACTTGAGAGGCTCAACACACATGAGTTCCAGCTTTCTGAGAAAAGAGATATCTATGGCCCCAACTATGGCCGAACTCGTGCTTTGAAGGCAAAAGTTGTTTCCTCATCTGAAGAAGAAGAATCTGACAGCGGTTCTGACGATCCTGAAGACATTGGAAGGGAGCTTGCTATGCTTGTGAAGAAGTTCCAAAAATTCACCAAGAAGAAGGGCTTCAGAAAGTCTTCACGATCCAATTCAAGAAATGATGAAGCTTCCACTCAAGACAACAAGAAAAGAACATGTCACAAGTGTAAGAAGCCTGGGCACTACATCTCTGAGTGTCCTTAGTGGGACAATGAGAAGAAGAAGAAGAAGAGCAAGGAATATGACTCCAATGACAAGAAGAAGAAGAAATCTTCGAAGTCTTCTTCCAAGTCCTCATCAAGGTCTTCATCTCACAAGAAGAGCTCATCTGGCAAGGCGCGTGCTTTTGATGGCAAGGAAATGGATTCACAGGAGGAGTCTGCATCTGAAGAGGCAGAGGTGGAATCTGAAGCTGAGTCCGACTCTCGCGTTGCAAGTCTGGCTCTGGCCACAGCCTACATCGCAAAGTCCATCTTCAACACTAAAGACAATGACTCCCACACCAACGCTGATGATGACAAGGACGATCTTGCTCCCACCTACTACTTCATGGCACGCGGTGCCAAGGTAAAATCGCGCGATCCTTACTTTCAAACATCAAGTGAAGATGACTCTGATTGTGAATCTAAACCCAGCTACAAAACACTTGCTAAAATTGCTACTGAACAAGAAAGGGCTATGGAACATACTAAAAAACTGTTAGACAAAAGCGATGACCTGTTGGACGCGGAAATGACACATTCACAGTCCTTAGTTGAAGACATAAAAAATCTTCATGCTAAGTATCAAGAACTTGAAAGTCTTCATGAGACCCTCTCAACCACTTATGAAAAGCTCTCATATGATTATCTTCAAAGGAAGCAAGAGCTTGAGAAACTGAAAGTGACTCATGAATATCTTCAAAAAGAGAATGAGTCATTTCGTGCTCAATAAATCAGTCCCGCTCAGGATGAATTTGAACCACCATGCTTAAAATGCATTGAGCGTGATAACGCTACATCTATTGCTGAATGTTCCACTGCTGCTACTGTTGCTCTATCGTCAACTACCTATGTGGTAACTAACCCCTCTTCTGAGGATACCACTACTATTGCTGATGAAAATGCTAGGTTGAAGACATTGCTTGAAACAGGGATGTATAAAAGTCTGAAAGGGCATCAGACACTTTGTGATGTCCTCAAAAAGCAGATTCTGAACCGAAACCCTAGGAAAGAGGGTGTTGGGTTTGAGAGGAAAATGAATGCTGATGGTTCCTACTGGAAGCCTGAGCAGTATCCCAAAACCACATGGATTGCTGCAAAGGAACCTTCAGTGGATCCATCTACTTTTATCTGGATTTACCTGTGCTAATCCTATTATCATTGATGAATCCTTTCATGCAAACTATAAACTGTTCAAAAATCAGAATGGTGAAGTGTTTGCAAGGTATATTGGTACTAACTGCAGGAATGGACCTCCTATGAAGAAGATCTGGGTTCCCAAAAGCTGCCTTGAGAATCTTCCAGTGAATGTCATCATGACACCACCAGGGAAGAAGACAAACCCCAGACCAACGACATCATATGGTCCAACGGCTACTTACGAACACAGGACTCACTTGAGTCACCCTAACGCCAATGTTTTGCAAGGAAATCATACTCAGACTCATGAATATGAGCGTATGTCTTCAAATCACTATATTCACAGAACTAAGAACTTTTCTGCTTATTCACATGAGTATCATTCATCTCCTGCAAGGCTATTTGCTAGGGCTTCAAAGCTGAAATTCTCAGATGCTGCACTTAGACTCATTGCTTCTAAGCCACCCCTGAAAATGTGGGTGGTGAAGAAGAATTAACTCTCTTTTGCAGAATGTGGTCTCCAGCCAGCAATCAATGGCGTCCAATATAATTGCCGGGGACCTAAAACACAAAGGGACGCATGATAAAATAACTTAATATGTATTCCACATATGAATCGCTTACCTGTCATACTGTGTGCTAACTTTCATCTATGCTGGGATAATCCAAGGGTGCATCAAATGCCTATGCTTCACAACATACATTGTGAAGCCTATCCCTCTAACTGCACTGTAGGGTACACCAAAAGCTTCCGAATGGATTATTGACAGCAGATGCACTAATCATATGACTGGCGATCAAAGTCTTCTCATGGACTCAACCTTACGTCCATCCAACAAGAGTCAAATCACATTTGCTGGCACTGGTAAAGGCAAAGTATTGGGTCTAGGTAGAGTTGCAATCTCAAAGGATCAACACATGGATAAAGTGATGCTTGTTGAATCCCTTGGATTCAAATTAATGTCTGTCTCAATGCTTTGTGACTTAAATATGATTGTGATATTTGAAAAATATCGTTGCCTTGTACTAATGGAATCTGACAAATCTCTAGTCTTTGAAGGGTATAGGAAAGGTGATCTATACATGGTAGATTTCTCAGCAGGTCCAAAACTTGCCGTATGTCTTCTTGCTAAAGCTTCAGAATGCTGGCTCTGGCATCGAAGGCTGGGGCATGCAGGCATGAGGAACTTGCACACTCTCGTCAAGAAGAAGCATGTCATAGGCATCGAAGGTGTCAAGTTCAAGAAAGATCATCTGTGTGGTGCCTGCGAAGCTGGAAAGATGACAAGGGCCAAGCATCCTTCGAAGACCATCATGACAACATCTCAACCCTTTGAGCTGCTGCACATGGACTTATTTGGACCTACCCACTACTCCACCCTCACAACAATGGCGTGTCTCTATGGCTTCGTCATTGTTGATGACTACTCAAGATATACATGGGTGCACATAATTCTCTACAAGACTGAAGTGCAAGATGTCTTCAGACGCTTCATAAATCGTGCCATGAATAATTATGGCGTCAAGATCAAGCATATCAGAAGTGACAACGACACTAAGTTCAAGAATACGGGGCTTGATCTTTATCTGGATACAATGGGAATCACTCATGAATTCTCTGCTCCATACACACCACAGCAAAATGGCATTGTTGAGCGCAAAAACAGAACTCTTATTGAGATGGCTCGCACAATGCTCGATGAGTACAAGACACCAAGAAATTTCTGGCCTGAAGCCATTGATACAGCTTGTCACATCATCAACCGTGTCTACATCCATAAGCTTCTGGGCAAAACATCCTATGAGCTCCTCACTGGCAAGAAGCTAAATGTCAGCTACTTCAGAGTCTTTGGTGCTAGGTGTTGGATCAAGGATCCCCATCACAAGTCAAAATTTGAACCCAAAGCTCACGAAGGCTTCATGCTTGGCTATGGAAAGGATTCGCACTCTTACAGAGTCTTCAACCTCTTCCACTACAAAATCGTTGAAACAGTGGATGTGCGATTTGATGAAACCAATGGTTCACAAAGAGAATTTCTTCCAAGTACACTTGATGAAGCTCCTTCCTGTGAATCTATCAAGTTGATGGGAACTGGTGAGATCATGCCCTCTGAAGCACAGCCTGAAGAGGAACTTATCATTTCTGCACCAAACCAACCTGAAGACAATGCTCAGACCGAAGACAATACTTCCAATGATGACAATGATCAGCATGAGCATGGTCTTCGTCCAGTTCATCCTCGTGTTGCAAATGAAGTACAAATTGAGAAGATAATTGACAGCATCAATGCGCCTGGTCCACTTACTCGCTCAAGAGCAACACAGTTAGCAAATTTCTGTGGGCATTTTTCATTTGTGTCAATATCAGAACCCAAGAAAGTTGCTGAAACTTTTATGGAACATGAATGGATTCAAGCCATGCAAGAAGAACTTCAACAGTTCAAGCTGAATAATGTTTGGGAACTTGTCAAGCGCCCTGACCCTCGCAAGAATAACATTATTGGCACTAAATGGATATATCGGAACAAGCAAGATGAGCATGGTCAAGTCGTCAGAAACAAAGCACGTCTTGTGGCTCAAGGATATACTCAAGTTGAAGGAATTGACTTCGATGAAACATTTGCTCCAGTTGCTAGGCTTGAAGCTATTCGCATACTGCTAGCCTATGCTAATCATCACAACATCTTGCTATATCAAATGGATGTAAAGAGTGCATTTCTCAATGGCAAGATTGAAGAAGAAGTATATGTTGCACAACCACCTGGCTTTGAAGATCCAAAACATCCTGATATGGTGTACAAACTCAACAAAGCACTGTATGGCCTCAAACAAGCTCCTCGCACCTGGTATGATACAATCAAAGACTTCCTAAAGAGCAAAAGCTTCAAACCGGGATCCCTCGATCCACACTCTTCACGAAGACATATGATGGTGAACTGTTTGTGTGCCAAATATATGTTGATGACATAATCTTCGGCTGCACCAACCAGAAGTACAGTGATGAGTTTTGGTACATGATGCAAGAGCAATATCAAATGTCCATGATGGGAGAGCTGAAGTTCTTCCTTGGTCTTCAAATTCGTCAACAAAGAAATGGCATCTTCATATCTCAAGAAAAATATCTCAAAGATTGCCTAAAGAAGTTCGGCATGCAAGATTGCAAAGGTTACACGACGCCAATGCCAGCCAAACATCATCTTGGTCCCGACGACAATGGTAAAGAGTTTGATCAAAAGGTATACCGCTCCATGATTGGTTCTTTGCTTTATTTATGTGCATCTAGGCCAGATATTATGCTTAGTGTTTGCATGTGTGCTCGATTCCAAGCGGCACCAAAGGAATCGCATCACTTAGCAGTGAAGCGAATTCTTACATATTTGGCTTACACCCCAACACTCGGATTATGGTATCCAAAGGGCTCAAGGTTTGATCTGGTTGGATTCTCGGATGCTGATTATGCTGGTGACAAGGTGGATCGCAAGTCAACATCAGGCACATGTCATTTTCTTGGTCGATCACTTGTCTGTTGGTCTTCAAAGAAGCAGAACTGTGTGTCACTCTCAACTGCTGAATCTGAATACATTGCTGCTGGATCTTGTTGTGCTCAGCTTCTGTGGATGAAGCAAACTCTCAAGGACAATGGCATCGATCTGAAGCAAGTCCCTCTCTTCTGTGACAACGAAAGTGCCATCAAGATGGCCAACAATCTAGTCCAGCACTCGAAGACAAAGCACATTGAAATACGTCATCACTTTCTCAGAGATCATGTTATGAAGAAAGATATAGATATCATGCACGTCAACACTGAAGAGCAACTGGCAGATATCTTCACAAAGCCCTTGGATGAGAAAAGGTTTTGCAAGTTACGGTGTGAGCTAAATATCTTGGAATCCTCTAATGTCATGTGATCAGGCACACATCCTAACACTTATGCATGTTGATGACTTAGATGTGCAACACACAAAGTAATGTATATCTTCAATCAATGCAGATTTACACTCTGAGTGTGAATACATTAACATGGAATTTGACTTCGGAGCGCCACGATAATTGTGTGCCGTGTCTGGGTCTAATACTTCCTATACGGTGGGTAACGCCACCACCAAATTTCTCTGTTTGAAGTGTTTCACTCATGGCATTATTTTGCAAAGACTTCACATTTGGTTTGTCGTCAGTTTCTATTTATCTTCATGATTTTCTGTGCTATGATGAGTTGATTGCATATATATATATACTAGCGTTCTGTCCTCTACAGCATTCACTTATAGCTATGTCTTCAAGTTGAATCTTTTGAACTAAGTGAATGTGATCGGACCCTAATCTCTCTATGCTTACTATCTCAAACTCTATCTGTCCAAATCATATGCATTCTATTGAAACTGTCGAATGTCTTCTCTGCATCCTTGTCAGCAGAAGACACAGAGACAAAACATCAATTCCTATTTAAATGAATCATCTTAATTGTCGATATCCGGAGAAGCCGGAACGAACATCCGACATACTTGGCGGGCGTGGGAAGGTGGGACAATTCTAAGTATGTTGCATGCTTGCCACGTACCCCTCAGATGTGAACCGCGAGGGGCACCAGCGTAATTGCGCTGTGTCTCTCACCTACTTATAAATACTTGTCCCCTGCGGTAAAGAAATCCTTCTTCCACCTCTCCACCTCCGTCAAAACCCTAGCGCCACCGCTAGCTCGCGACGACGCCGGCGACGAAGCGCTTAGCTGCCGCGACTTCTCCGACGCCGTCCTCACGCCGGCCACAGACATCGTCCTCTCCGCCGTCGCCGTAGGTGTCCTCCGTCACCAAGTTAGGGCACGGTGGACTGAACTACTCGGTCTCTCATTCTTCCCATCTAGCAGTTCATCGTGCGGTAATTATAACTCTATTTTTACCACCTTTTTGATCTTCATAGATTCATCCTACTTACCGAAAGTGGTTTCTGCCTACTCAATGTTAGATCTATTCTATCTACATCTTATAATGCCTAGTCTATTCACTTAGATTTCCTATCTAGTTTGATTCCTCACTTGTACTTATTCACGGATTGGTACAAATCTGGAACCAACTCAACACATATAAGTGAATGTCTTTGCATCACGAGGTCAATGTCTTCAAACTGATTTATCTTCAAAATCTTCTGAGAATGCATATGACCTCTTCCCCTTCCCTCGCATCTCTAATGCTGTCACAGGTACATGTCCGTGGGAGAATCCCTTGGTTCTCATAGTCTGCATTCGTTTGCATAATACTTACAGCATCATATAAATTCTCCTGAAGCCAGTTCCTGCTTGACCAACAAGCGCAAATCTCTGAAGCCTCTGAACGAATTGAAGCCATTCAGCTTGAAGTTCATGGCTGCAGAAAAATCAACAAGGAAGGGTGGCAGACAGCATCGTGGGGGAACTTCGAAGGATCTGCCTGAGGATCTGGCAGAAATGTATAAAACAGATCCTGAAGAAGATTACAATCAACGCAAGACTCGAATCCAATGGATTCGACGCTATTGGGCTGAATAGTGGTACAAGTACAAGTTCGTCACCCAAGAGTACGCAAAGAAATATGCTATCAAGAGCCCTTGGGGTAATATTCTCTATCAAGGCCTTCCCCCCAAGAACAAAGCTGAAGCCATTGCGCAAGAATTCTATCCTTGCATGGTCCGTGGGCCACAGCCTGATGAAGCCGACCCATCATCATTGCTCTGGTGTCGCGACGACAATCTCTTCAAGTGCAACTTCCAGTTTGCTATGTCTTCAGCGAAGGAAAACAAGAAGTCATGGGGATTAGACTTCAATCCTGGTCCCTCTGCTCCCCGTGAGGATGGGACACGTGAAGCTAAAGAGAATAGAATTGGCCCCTTTGCAAACCTTGATGGTCTCATCTCCTACGTCTTGGTTCATGGTGCCAGAGTGGATCATTCCAACAATGATGCTGATTCTGATGAAGCCCCTGCTCCTACTCCAAGTCCAAAGAAGACAAAGAAGGTTAAGGCTTCATCATCAACCGCACCTCCAAAAGCTTTTTGTGTGAAGCCATTGGCCACTGCACCTCCTGAAGCCAGTGTGCAGTCTGAAGATCAATCTCGTATCTCCAAGAAGACGGAGAAGAAAAGACAACTTGTCAGGCATACTGCTCAAGCTCTGACTCCTGCTGCTATTCTACGTGAAGAACCCATTGATCTATCAAGTGATGAAGATCTTGCGGATGATGCTCTTGAGCAACTGATAAAGAGCAAGGAAGAAGCAGAAATCTTCAACAACTTGCCTCTCTTTGATGTGGCCATCATCCACAATTTCATTGATGAGTGGTTCGACACCCCAAACGTCAGCTTTGAATATTTACAACTTCCAATTGGCCTCAGCGTCTCTTTCAATGGCGCCATTGCTTCTGAGCTGGCTCTCCTCAGCGAATCGTTGAGCTCAAGAACAAGATTGATTATGAGAAGGCTCAATTCAAGAAGCATATGGCCAAGCTGAGTGTTCAGGACGTCAGGAACTTTAAGGTCATGATGCATGAGCTTAAAGAAGCTTTTCTGAAGAAGCGCCAAGAAGCTCAAGGCTCTCGTGAGCGCATGAAGAGTTTGGCTGATAAGTGTGTGCTTGCCTACAATGAGGCTGAGAAGTGCAAGTCACTTGGCCGTCCTGGCATTGACCCCAGGATGGCAGCAAAGAAAAATAAGAAGCTTACTACTGATCAGCCTGCGCCTTCAAGCCAAGAAGCTCCACGCATTATCTTCCCAAGTAGCATGACTGGCTCGAAGCCAAAGGTCACCACAACCGCTTCTGAACAGAAGAAGACGAGGGCTGCAGAGGCAGAAGCCAGAAAGAGGAAGAATACTGAAGCCTCTGATGCCGCTCCCTCCAAGAAGAAGCGCAAGACCAAGAAGAATCAGGCTGCTCCCACAGAGCCCCTTTTTGTTGAACCCATCTCAGTGATTCATCCTGCATCTGCATCCCAAGAACTTCACATGACTGTTCATGAGCCTGCTTCCACAGAGGCTCCTGAAGCTGATGATATTCCAGCAGCTGAACCCACCGCTGCTGAAGACATTGGTCATCATGACAATGTTGAAGATGATGAAGTTCTTCCTCAGATCGAATACAATGTGGTATCATCGCCTGTTCGTACGAACAACGAACTCATAAGCATTGGTCGTCCTCTGACGCCAATTGCACATGATGATTCATGGGCTGATCGCCCGCAAGAACAAGACTCCCCCAACACTCCCCAACAACAACAAGTCACAACATACGTACAAGCTGAAGAGGATGAGGACCTGCCCACTCCATCTCCAAAAGCGTCGCCAGTACTTCAAAGGCTTCGCAAAGGACCAAGGCCTCAAGCTCCTCTTCCGAGCGTTCTAGAAGGAGAAGTGCATCATCAACCTGTTGCACATCAAGTGTTTTCAGAAGCCACTCCTGCTGTGAATGTCTCTGCGTCTGAAGCACCTGCTGCTGAAGACAATCCGGCTGCATCAGCCGATGAAGAACGTCAAGAAGAACGTGTCTCTACTCTCCCCATTCCTGAAGAAATAGTTTATGAAGTGAACGTGTCAATGCCTGACCCTCCAGCTCCTCAAGTGGAGGTTGAAAATCCTGAAGCTGCCACAACCAACGCAAGTGAAGCCAATGACATTGTCATGGCTGAAGCTAATGTGGAGCTTGCAACAACTAGTGTGCCTGAAGCTAATGAGGCAACTGCACCTGAAGCTAATGAGGCAACTGCTCCTGAAGCACCTGTTGTGCAGCCTGAAGCCTCAGCTGCTGCCACTGCTCCTGTTCCGCCCCCAAGGCCCTATACACTTGAGCAAGCATACAACCATGGCAAGCTCATCACAGTAAGATGGCCCGTTCTGGTCCCTCCGCCTAATGCCTCTGGTCCTCAATTTGACTATCATGTTGAGCATAGGCCTCAGGTCCAGAAGCCCAAGCCAAGACTGCCAAGGTTTCCTGGTACTGCCACCGCTATCGGGTCTTTCAATGCAAATGGCTTCAAGAGCCACAACACATTCTTTGATAGCTCAAAGAACCCCTACACGTAGCCAAGAATATCATCAGATCGGTTCTAGAGTCATCAGCAGCGAAGCTATTACTCCTGTGTTCTGTATGATCAAGGGCGCATCTTCCCTCATATGCGTCTCGACACTGAAGCCATTACTGGACTCCCCTGCTTAAAAGAAGCACTTGACTGCTTTCGTGATGCTGGGCTGCTCAGTTTTGTCATAGATAAAGAACACTGGAATGAAGAACTATTGCTTCAATTCTATGCCACACTTCACATTCGCGGCTACAACAGAGATACGAAAACTTGGGTTCTCGAGTGGATGACCGGAAATGTTCATCATGAAGCCAAAGCTATGGATATCATCGAGCTTACAGGCCTGTCCACTCCCGGAGAACTCTATGAACCTGGCTGTCAACATCATCGCAATGCCTTGGAAAGCATCTTTCATAGGCCTGAACCTAATATGAGTCAGATGCTGAGCATGATGAAGCCTTTGCCCCGTGACGCTGAATATCCAACAGAGTTCTTTGTTGAAGACCTTGAGTATCTGCCACGCACCATATATCACATCATCGGGCGGACTCTATGGCCTATCAAAGGACATTCATCAGCGACAAAGCTTGAAGGAGCTATGAAGACTTTGGTCTTCTACATTTTTAATGGCATCAGCTTCAATGCACAAGATTTCTTCATTAGACAACTTGCTGCCTCCGGCTCTGATCTCTTTGGTCTGAAGTTTTATGCTCGGTGGGTCATGCGCCTCATAAAGCGACACTCTACTGTCAACTATCAACCTTCTGCTCGCAATCATGTGATTTTTCTACCTAAGGTTGATATGTCAGTTGAAGCTATATATCCTGACCCAGCCAAGAAGCCTCTCTGTCTTCAGAATGCCGAGCACCAAAGCTTCACTCAACCCATTGAAGGTGTTCAAGAAGCTACACAAATCTATCCATTGGCTGGAAATACTCGTCTGCCTCATCAAGCACCTACTGAAGCCACTGAAAGCACCATTGCCCAAAGGCCTCGGAAGCGTTCTCGCGTTCTCAATGATCAAGAACTTCTTGTGGCCCTTCATCAGAAACAGGATAAACATCACTTTTCGCTCAAGAGACAGATGCAAAGCCTCTTGGTGGATGTCAATCGCATTCGCAACCTTGCCACCAAGAATGCCTTTGTTGCTCATGAAACTTGCCGGCGATCATGGAAGAGTTTGACCCTGCTTAGTGCTGAAACAGATCTTCAAGACGATGGCTTCAATGAAAGATTTCAGTTTGACTCCACTCCTCCACGGAATGTTGTCTTACGAAGAACTCCATCTCTTGAAGACTCTGAATATTCTTCCTCCGCGGCAACGGTAAATGCCAGAGTGATCAATGATGAAGATGATGCTACTTCACCACCTCCTACTACTACTGCACGCATCGACATTGCACCAAGTTCATCTGCACCACCACCCAACGACGACAACCCTGCTGCTTCACCTACTCATCAAGAAGACGAGTAGATGCTCTATGTCTTCAAACCTTTTTGGTCATTACTGACAAAAGAGGGAGAAGCGTATGAGTTGATAGTCTTCAAGCGGGTTCAAATGGGCGGTTGCGTTATATTTTGCCTCGTGCTTACAACTCTTGCGTTTTGAAACATTTGGTTCTCTGAGTTGTAACACTTAAACTTGATGGTCGTCTCCTACTTATTTGCATTTACACGTGCAATGATAACTTCCGCACTTAAATCATCCTGCAGACGTCCATTTTTCGTTATGCATGTCATCCTAGATGCTATATCATTTCATGCATGATGAATTATCTTCATAAGTTGAAGTGGATCTCCACAAGTACAACCTGCCATGTGCATTTGCGTTCCAAAAGCAAAATTATTTATATGCACATCTTCAGGGGGAGCCCTTGCTACTTATGAAGACAAATTCCTATCCTTTACAATTTCACATACTTTATCCCCGTTGAAAACTTCAACCAGTTTGTCATCAATCACCAAAAAGGGGGAGATTGTAAGTGAATAGGCGATTTTTATGAAAGTCTTCAAAACTTGGAAGTTTCGAAGACAAACAATAGAAACAACCTAATTGATATGCAGCGGAAGATAAACTACAACAAGCAAGCCATAATCAAGTATGCAATAGCATTAACGTTCGAAGATTAATAGCAGCTAGGTAGTAGGACCAGGATGGAAGATAGTATGATGCCAATCAACAATAGTAGTCAAGCAATGAAGTCAATCAGATAAGATGATAAGCAATGACTTCACGAAGACAAACTCAAAGTAAAGGAGGGAAGAGATAGAACCAGTTGCTTGTTGAAGACACAGGATTTGTTGGACCAGTTCCAGTTGCTGTGACAACTATACGTCTGGTTAGGGAGGCTGAGATTCAACTCAGAATACCGTGTCTTCACATTATTCCCTTTGAGCTAAGGTCACTTAGTCCTCGCCCAATCACTCCGGTAAGTCTTCAAGGTAGACTTCCAAACCTTCACAGACTTTGTTCACCCGGCAAACCACAATAACTCTTGGATGCTCAGAACGCGACGCCTAACCGGCTGGAGGATACACAGTCCTCAGGTGTAATAAGTCTTCAGGTCACACAGACAGAAAGACTTCAGTGATGCCTAACACTCTTTGGCTCTGGGTGTTTGGGCTTTGTCCTCGCAAGGATTTCTCTCTCTCAAATGCTTCGAGGTGGGTTGCTCTCAAACGATAAAAGCCGTATACTAACTCTGAGCAGCCAGCAATTTATGGTGTAGGGGGTGGGCTATTTATAGCCACTAGGCAACCCGACCTGATTTGTCCGAAATGACCCTGGGTCACTAAGGAACTGACACGTGTTCCAACGGTCAGATTTCAAACACACACGACAACTTTACTTGGGCTACAAGCAAAGCTGACTCATCCAACTCTAGATAAGATTTTCTCTCATTGTCTTCGCTCGAAGACATAGGATTTGGGTTGAGCATCACTTCAGTCACTCTGACTTTGTTCACTTGGACCCCACTTAACAGTACGGTGGTTCCTATGACTCAACAAAGAACAAAAGGAAACAATGAAACCACACAGTCTTCGCGCTCCATAGTCTTCACTCAATGTCTTCTCATGTCATAGACTTCAGTGTGAATATCTTCACACACCACCATTGTCTTCAATGTCTTCATACATTTTTAGGGGTCATCTCCGGTAGGTAAACCGAATCAATGAGGGACACTACCTGTGTTATCCTGCAATTCTCACAAACGCATTAGTCCCTCAACTAACTTTGTCGTCAATACTCCAAAACCAACTAGGGGTGGCACTAGATGCACTTACAGTGATCCAAGATCACATTGAGTCTATAGGAAAAGCCAATACTATCAAGGAGGGATGAGGTGTTGCTTAATGAGCCTCTTGCTTCAAAGTGCTTAGTGATATGCTCCAAATTCCCTCAACTACTTTCCCACTTCCACACATATGTCCTCAAAACCTAAAGTCAAACTCGGCCCCACTGATTCTTTCTATCCGGTGCCACCGAGTTTGGATGTCTTAGCCACTACCACAAACCCTAGGCAAATCGGTCGCACCGATAGGGATCTCCGTCTCACCGAGATGGGATTGTAATCTCTCTGTGTATGTCCATTATCAAAATCGGTCTCACCGAGTTTGAGCAATCGGTACTACCGAGATTACAATGCAAACTTTCTGGTTGACTCATTATCAAAATCGGTCCCACCGAGTTTGATAATCGTTCCAACCGAGTTTGCCTGACCAACTCTCTGGTTAGCTTATTACCAAAATCGGTCTCACCGAGTTTGTGTAATCGGTCTCACCGAGATTACGTTATGCCCTAGCCCTAACTAAATCGGTCCCACCGAGTTGCATTCCGGTCCCACCGAAAATCCTAACGGTCACATTATTTGCTGAATCGGTCTGACCGAGTTTAATGATTCGGTCCCACTGAGTTTCGTAGATTGTGTGTAACGGTTAGATTTTGTGTGGAGGCTATATATACCCCTCCACCTCCTCTTCATTCGTGGAGAGAGCCATCAGACTAAACCTACACTTCCAACTTACCATTTCTGAGAGAGAACTACCTACTCATGTGTTGAGGCCAAGATATTCCATTCCTACCATATGAATCTTGATCTCTAGCCTTCCCCAAGTTGCTTTCCACTCAAATCATCTTTCCACCAGATCCAAATCCTATGAGAGAGAGTTGAGTGTTGGGGAGACTATCATTTGAAGCACAAGAGCAAGGAGTTCATCATCAACGCACCATTTGTTACTTCTTGGAGAGTGGTGTCTCCTAGATTGGCTAGGTGTCACTTGGGAGCCTCCGAAAAGATTGTGGAGTTGAACCAAGGAGTTTGTAAGGGCAAGGAGATCGCCTACTTCGTGAAGATCTACCGCTAGTGAGGCAAGTCCATCGTGGGCGACGACCATGGTGGGATAGACAAGGTTGCTTCTTCGTGGACCCTTCTTGGGGGAGCCCTCCGTGGACTCGCGCAACCGTTACCCTTCGTGGGTTGAAGTCTCCGTCAACGTGGATGTACGATAGCACCACCTATAGGAACCACGCCAAAAACATCCGTGTCTCCAATTGTGTTTGAATCCTCTAATCCCTTC
Source organism: Triticum dicoccoides (assembly GCF_002162155.2). Taxonomy (NCBI): domain Eukaryota; kingdom Viridiplantae; phylum Streptophyta; class Magnoliopsida; order Poales; family Poaceae; genus Triticum; species Triticum dicoccoides. Next base: position 339,805,664 of record NC_041389.1, on the reverse strand, counting down.
CCATTACATTCTTGCAAGTTGCATGCTTTACTTTCCGCTGCTCATATACTCTTTGCATGCTTTATTTCTATATGTTGTGAATGTTAAACTTGTGCCTAAACTCCACTCAAATCTTTAAAGAAGCTTAAAAACTACAACTTTGGTACTTAGTGTCTAATCACCCCCCTCTAGACACCTCTTCTCAAGGTCCTACAAGTGGTATCAAAGCATTGGTCTCCATTGCCTTGGTTTAATCACCATTGGAGGAAGATGGATGAGTCTACTTTGGGGAGTCTTAGACATAGAGTGCCTATTCTTGATGGAGAGTATTTTCATGAGTGGAAAAATGAGATGCTTGTAATTTTCAATCAATATCATTTGAACAAGTACATCGCTAGTCCTTGTGCACCTTGTGTTGATCCTATGCATCCTACCCTTGATGAGTCTATGGACATGATTAGGAATGTTAGAACTGTCAATCTTATCACTAGAGGCTTGCCTAAAAACTTGATTATAAAACTGCCTACTCTTGAGTGTGCCTACACTATATGGAAATTTCTCGAGGAACGATTTCCTGATTATTCTTTGAAAAATCTTGATGGAATTCTTCATAAGTCTATTGCCTTGAGTAAGATGAATACTAGTGATCCTATGTTTGGTATCGTCTATTTGAGCTTACAATCCTTATGCGTGCCAAAGGAAATGTTGGTATTATTAGTGATATTATTTCCGAAGCTATAAAAATTCAGACAAGATCATTGTCAAAATCACTCTAACGAATCACCCTCTCTAGGATTTGATCCACCACATGACGATGTTGAACATGGATACTATGATGAGGATGATTATAGTGACTTCGATCTTGATGATGCAATGAGACATTTTGGTCTTATGGCAAATCTTTGGGGATATATGTCAGGAGGAAAGGAATGGTTCCTTGACAGTGGATGTACCGATCACATGACCGGAGATAAAGACATGTTTCGTGAGCTTGCTGATAATGATAGTCCTCGAAAGTATGTCACTTTCGGTGACAACTCAAAGAGTAAGGTGGTTGGCCTCGGTAAGGTGGCCATCTCACATGATAGCTCCATACAAAATGTCATGCTCGTTGAATCTCTTGGATACAACTTACTTTCAGTATCTAGACTTGCTGACTTTGGTTTCAATGTCTTATTTACTGAAGTTGATTGCCAAGTGTTTCGTCAAGACAATCATAAAATGGTCTTTACCGGTATACGTAGAGGTGATCTATACATTGTTGATTTCACTAAAAAGGCTCAACCTAAAACTTGCTTCATTGCTAAATCCTCAAAAGGTTGGTTATGGCATAGACGACTAGGTCACATTGGCATGAGAAACCTTGACAAGCTTATTAAGGGAAATCATATCCTTGGAGTTAATGATATCATATTTGATAAGGATAGACTTTGCAGTGCTTGTCAAGCAGGTAAACAGGTTGGAGGAAGGCATCCCGTGAAGAACATCATGACCACGAAGAGGCCACTTGAGCTACTTCACATGGATCTCTTTGGTCCCAACTCTTACAAGAGTCTCGGTGGAAATTCTTTTGGTCTAGTTATAGTTGATGATTTTTCCATATTTACGTGGGTGTTCTTTCTCGATGATAAATCGCAGGTCCAAAAGATCTTCAAAAACTTCGCTAGGAAGGCCCAAAACCAATTTGAAGTGAAGATCAAGAAGTTTCGCGGCGACAACGGAATGGAGTTCAAGAATGCAAATGTGGACACCTTTCTTGATGAAGAAGGGATTTCACACGAGTTCTCGGCTACATACACACCTCAACAAAATGGAGTTGTTGAGAGGAAGAACCGGACGCTCATCGAAATGGCGAGAACGATGCTTGATGAGTACAAGACGCCGAAGCACTTTTGGGCAGAAGCGGTTGAGATAGCTTGTCATGCAACAAATCGCTTGTATCTTCACAAGCTACTCGGCAAGACGGCATACGAGCTCCTCACCGGTAACAAACCCCAAGTTGGATACTTTCGAGTATTTGGTTCAAAGTGCTACATTCTTGATAAGCATCGTCGTTCTAAATTTGCTCCTAAGTCTCATGAATGTTTCCTACTAGGTTATGGCTCAAACTCTCACACTTACCGTGTCTACAACAATTTCACCCGAAAGGTTGAAGAGACGGTAGATGTGAAGTTTGATGAATCTAACGGCTCGCAAGTAGAGCAATTGCTAATTGATGTAGGCACAAAGATCCTTCAGAAGCAATCCAAGACTTGTCTATTGGCATGGTTCGTCCAACGAAGGTGAAGGAGAGTACCTCGTCCGTCCAAGTGGAAGCTTCTACTTCACGACAAGGTGAACCAAGAGTTGATACGGAAGCATCCACAAGTGGGACACACCAAGGTGAAGGAAACAAGGAAGTGCATCAAGATGAACGTCAACAACCTCCTTCTCTACCACGACAAGAGAACGACAACGCCAACAATGAAAAAGGCCAAGAAGAAGAACAAGATGGAGAAGATGTTCAACGAAGATCCAAGCAAAATCTTTCACGAGTTCGAGCAAGAATTGCTAAAGACCATCCCGTCGAACAAATCTACAATGATATTCAAACCGGGAGAATCACTCGCTCTAAAACTTGTTTAGCTAACTTTTGTGAAAACTATTCTTTCATCTCTAGCATTGAACCTATGAAGGTCGAAGAAGCATTGGAGGATCCAGATTGGATAAATGCTATGCATGAAGAGCTACACAACTTTGAGAGGAACCAAGTTTGGACATTGGTTGAGAAGCCCGACAACAACCACAACATCATCGGTACCAAATGGGTGTTTCGCAACAAGCAAGACAAAGATGGACAAGTAGTTCGCAACAAAGCACGTCTCATCGCCCAAGGCTACACACAAGTCGAAGGTATGGACTATGGTGAGACTTATGCTCCCGTTGCTAGACTTGAGTCCATTCGCATCTTACTTGCCTATGCTAATCACCATGATATCACTTTGTATCAAATGGACATTAAAAGTGCTTTTCTAAATGGTGAAATAGAGGAGGAAGTCTATGTTAAAAAACCTCCCGGCTTTGTCAATCCTAAGAAACCCAATCATGTTTACAAACTTCACAAAGCTCTTTATGGTCTTAAACAAGCTCCTAGAGCATGGTATAAATGCTTGACCAAGTTCCTTATTGAAAAAGGCTTTGAAATTGGGAAAATTGATTCCACACTCTTTACTAAAAGGGTTAATGGTGAACTATTTGTGTGCCAAATTTATGTTGATGATATCATATTTGGATCGACTAACCCTCATTTTAGTGAGAAGCTTGGAAAGCTAATGTCGGAGAAGTTTGAGATGTCTATGATGAGTGAACTCAAATTCTTTCTTGGGTTGCAAATAAAGCAAACTAAGGAAGGTACTTTTGTCTCTCAAACTAAGTACACTAAGGACTTATTCAAGAAGTTCAATATGCAAGAATGCAAAGGTATGACTACACCCATGCCTACTAGTGGACATCTTGACTTGACCAAAGATGGTGAACCGGTTGATCAAAAGGTTTATCACTCTATGATTGGTTCATTGTTATATCTATGTGCTTCACGACCCGATATTATGCTAAGTGTGTGCATGTGTGCATGATATCAAGCTGCTCCTAAAGAATGTCATCTTAAGGCCGTGAAAAGGATAGTGAGATACTTAATCCATACACCAAATTTTGGCATTTGGTATCCTAAGAGGGCCTCTTTCGATCTTGTTGGCTACTCCGACTCAGACTATGCCGGAGACAAGGTTGATAGAAAGTCCACTTCGGGTACTTGTCAATTTCTTGGTAGATCTCTTGTGTCTTGGTCTTCCAAGAAACAAAAATCGGTATCCTTATCCACTACCGAAGCTGAATATATTGCCGCTAGTTCATGTTGTGCTCAATTACTTTGGATGACCCAAACTCTTAAAGATAATGGGATATATGTGAAACATGTTCAATTGCTTTGTGATAATGAAAGTGCTATCAAAATTGGTCATAATCCTGTGCAACATTCTCGAACTAAGCATATTGAAGTTCGTCATCATTTCATTCGAGATCATGTTGCTATGGGCGACATTGATCTTAAGCATGTTCGCACCGAAAAGCAATTAGCGGATATATTCACTAAACCTCTTGATGAGAAAGTGTTTTGTAGGTTAAGAGGAGAATTGAACATCATTGATGCTTCAAACTTGGAGTAGAAACTCCATTGGATACATGCAAGACATGAGCTTATGACTAATCCTAGATATTTCTCTTATGATGAAAATCTTATGTCTTGGATATATTTGTATCTTGCATGCTATCTAACCCATGTAGGTACTTGGTTGAATCTAATTCCATGAGATTGTAATCTACTCATATCTTGAGCAATCTCTACATCACCAAGTCTCCACAAAGGTGGTTGAAGACAAGGAAGCACGAAACCATTCGAACATATCCTTTGAAAAATTCTATGTTGAGCTTCATGATTGTCATTTTTGGATACACAAGTGCTCTTCCTTGCAAGAACTAACCCATGTAGGTAGGTGGACTTAAATTCCAAGTGGTGCTCCAAATTCTTGATGAGCTACATCAACCTTGAGCAACCCACGCAAGTTCAACTACATGGAGAACACCACCAACCAAGGTATGTTATTCCATCTTAGAGAAGCTTTACTCCAAGACATTAGCTAAAGCAACTCGACAAGATGTGAATACATCAAGATGCTTAAATGAAAAATGGCAACCCCATTTTGAGCTTAAACGATGAGAATGACCTATGATCAAGTGATCTCACTTGACTCCTAAGTCAATATACTCTAACATAGGTGACTTCGTCGCCGACCATCTCTAGATGAAGTTCCCTTGTGTTTTCTTATGTGTTTTTGCATTTGTATCATGCATATTTGTTTCCCCTTTCAAAAAAAACATCATATAGAATTCTTTCTGTTTGCTCTGCATTTTCTGCATCCAATTCCTTGCATATCATTCAGTAAATTCCTTGCAAATCTTTGTGAGATCTTATTAGTCTAGTGAGCTGAGGTGACAAGTGTTTTTCTCTGTGATGAACTCGGTTTCATCAATTTGTTGTTTTTGGTCCAACCAAAAATTTTCGGTACCACTGAAGCATACCACTCGGTGCCACCGCTTTCATAATAGGAAAAACTCTTTGCCACTTATTCTGTGTTTCGTCTGATCCAACTCCACTCAATGAATCTTGTCCTCTACAAGCATCACATTTTTATCATTGCTTTATATTGTGACTCAAGGATCAAACCCATTCATGTCAAATTCCAGAGGGAGAGAGAGATTACATCTTTGTCAAGCCCTTCTTGGAAATTGATGTCAAAGGGGGAGAGAGAGATCACATCAAAGGTTATCATTTAGAGAGAGAGATCACATCTCATAGGGGGAGAGAGATCCTTCAAGGGGGGAGAGAGAGAGAGATCTCCAGGGGGAGAGAATACTAGTAGAAAGTATTTCTCAAGGATCCCAGATGCTTGGTGTTCAAGAGGAGGGGAGAGACATGTTCATATGATCTGTTGTGCTCATTTTGCATTAGCATACATTAGCTCTGAACTTTAGCTCTGATCATCATTCATATCTTTCAGCTCTATTTTCCTTCAGCTCTGATTTTCTATTCCCTATCTTCTCCCAGTATCCCATGTTAGATTCAGGGGGAGCAAGACATCTAAGGGAAAGAGATCATTTAAATTCATTGCATATCTTTACTCTTGGGGACATGTCTAATCCAATGTGGTACTTAGTACTCACTCTCTACATGTCATCCCAGTCTTGGTATTCTTGTGGTTTCTTCTGTTTTCTCTGGCTAGTAGATGTATCTGTGTCATCTGACCTTGTTTACACAGGTTCATTCCATCCTAAGCCTACTCAAGACTACAAGGTAAGTATATGCATCACAATCATGTGTATGAGGAATTCTTGCTGATGTACATACTATTTGCAAGAAGGACTCATGGGCATGAAGGTATTTCCTTTAATATTTTTTTTTGCTCTGATGCATATGGCCAAGATACATGTAACACATTGCCTGCTCTATCATGGTTATGCTATCACATGCTTCTATATTTCATATTCACATGATTGCATACATGTAGGGGGAGCCTATGCTTGTTACATGTCTTTCCAAAGCTTTACTTGCTATTCTTTATATCCTTATCTAAAGCTTTGATGTATGTTGCCATAAATTACCAAAAAGGGGGAGATTGAAAGCACAAGTGCTCCCTAGGTGGTTTTGGTAATTAATGTCAACATATCTCTTGTTGGACTAACACTTTTATCTAGTATGTTTCAGATAAGTTCAACAATGGAGTGGCATGGACTAAAGGATGTGGAAACTCCTTCAAGATGCTAAGGACAAAGGATTGGCTCAAGCTTGAAGCTCAAGACTCTTCATTTTACATTTTAGTGATCCAAGATCACATTGAGTCTATAGGAAATGCCAATACTATCAAGGAGGGATGAGGTGTTGCTTAATGAGCCTCTTGCTTCAAAGTGCTTAGTGATATGCTCCAAATTCCCTCAACTACTTTCCCACTTCCACACATATGTCCTAAACCTAAAGTCAAACTCGGCCCCACTGATTCTTTCTATCCGGCGCCACCGAGTTTGGATGTCTTAGCCACTGCCACAAACCCTAGGCAAATCGGTCTCACCGATAGGGATCTCGGTCTCACCGAGATGGGATTGTAATCTCTCTGTGTATGTCCATTATCAAAATCGGTCTCACCGAATTTGAGCAATCGGTACTACCGAGATTACAATGCAAAATTACTGGTCGACTCATTATCAAAATCGGTCCCACCGAGTTTGATAATCGGTCCAACCGAGTTTGCCTGACCAACTCTCTGGTTAGCTTATTACCAAAATCGGTCTCACCGAGTTTGTGTAATCGGTCTCACCGAGATTACCTTATGCCCTAACCCTAACCAAATCGGTCCCACTGAGTTGCATTCCGGTCCCACCGAAAACCCTAACAGTCACATTATTTGCTGAATTGGTCTGACCGAGTTTAACGATTCGGTCCCATCGAGTTTGGTAGATTGTGTGTAACGGTTAGATTTTGTGTGGAGGCTATATATACCCCTCCACCTCCTCTTCATCCGTGGAGAGAGCCATCAGACTAAACCTACACTTCCAACTTACCATTTCTGAGAAAGAACTACCTACTTATGTGTTGAGGCCAAGATATTCCATTCCTACCCATATGAATCTTGATCTCTAGCCTTACCCAAGTTGCTTTCCACTCAAATCATCTTTCCACCAGATCCAAATCCTATGAGAGAGAGTTGAGTGTTGGGGAGACTATCATTTTAAGCACAAGAGCAAGGAGTTCATCATCAACGCACCATTTGTTACTTCTTGGAGAGTGGTGTCTCCTAGATTGGCTAGGTGTCACTTGGGAGCCTCCGACAAGATTGTGGAGTTGAACCAATGAGTTTGTAAGGGCAAGGAGATCGCCTACTTCGTGAAGATCTACCGCTAGTGAGGCAAGTCCTTCGTGGGCGACGGCCATGGTGGGATAGACAAGTTGCTTCTTCGTGGACCCTTCTTGGGGGAGCCCTCCGTGGACTCGCGCAACCGTTACCCTTCGTGGGTTGAAGTCTCCATCAACGTGGATGTACGATAGCACAACCTATCGGAACCACGCCAGAAACATCCGTGTCTCCAATTGCGTTTGAATCCTCTAATCCCTTCCCTTTACATTCTTGCAAGTTGCATGCTTTACTTTCCGCTACTCATATACTCTTTGCATGCTTGCTTGCTATATGTTGTGAGTGTTAAACTTGTGCCTAAACTCCACTCAAATATTTAAAGAAGCTTAAAAACTGCAACTTTGGTACTTAGTGTCTAATCACCCCCCCTCTAGACACCTCTTCTCAAGGTCCTTCAAGGACTCACCTGAGTCACCCTAACGCCAATGTTTTGCAGGGAAATCGTACTCAAACTTATGAATATGAGCGTGTGTCTTCAAACCGCTATGTTCATAGAACTAAGAACTTTTTTGCTTATTCATATGAGTATCATTCATCTCCTGCAAGGCTATTTGATAGGGCTCCAAAGCTGAAATTCTCAGATGCTGCACTTAGACTCATTGCTTCTAAGCCACCCCTGAAGATGTGGGTGGTGAAGAAGAATTAACTCTCTTTTGCAGAAAATGGTCTCCAACCAGCAATCAAAGGCGTCCGATACTATTGTTGGGGACCTAAAACACTATAAGGGACGCATGATAAAATGGTCTTACTATATATTTCACATGAGAATCGCTTACCAGTCATACTATGAGTTCTAACCTTGATCTAAGCTGTGATAATCCTTGTGTGCGTCAAATGCTTATGCTTCACAACACACTATGTGAAGCCTATCCTCCTAACTGCACTGTAGGGTATGACACCTCATGCTTCAGAGTGGATTATGTACAGCGAATGCACTAATCATATGACTGGTGATCGAAGTCTTCTCATGGACTCAACCTTACGTCCATCAGACAAGAGTCACATCACATTTGCTGACACTGGTAAAAGCAAGGTATTGGGTCTAGGTAGAGTTGCAATCTCAAAGGATCAACACATGGATAAAGTGATGCTTGTTGAATCCCTTGGGTTCAACTTAATGTCTGTCTCAATGCTTTGTGACTTAAACATGATTGTGCTATTCGGAAAATATCATTGCCTTGTACTAATGGAATCTGACAAGTCTCTAGTCTTTGAAGGGTTTAGGAAAGATGATCTATACATGGTAGATTTCTCAGCAGGTCCACATCTTGCCGTATGTCTTCTTGCAAAAGCTTCAGAATGCTGGCTCTAGCATCGGAGGCTGGGGCATGCTGGCATGAGAAACTTACACACACTCGTCAAGAAGAAGCATGTCATAGGCATTGATGATGTCAAGTTCAAGAAGGATCATTTGTGTGGTGCCTGCGAAGCTGAAAAAATGACTAGGGCCAAGCACCCCTCAAAGACAATCACGACGACATCTCAACCCTTCGAGCTGTTACACATGGACTTATTTGGCCCTACTCACTACTCTACCCTCACAACAATATCTTGTCTCTATGGCTTCGTCATTGTTGATGACTACTCAAGATATACATGGGTGCACATAATTCTCTACAAGACTGAAGTGCAAGATGTCTTCAGACGCTTCGCAAATCGTGCCATGAATAATTATGGCGTCAAGATCAAGCATATCAGAAGTGACAACAGCACTGAGTTCAAGAATACCGGGCTTGATCTTTATCTGGATACAATGGGAATCACTCATGAGTTTTCTGCTCCATACACACCTCAGCAAAATGGCATTGTTGAGCGCAAGAACCGAACCCTCATTGAGATGGCTCGAACAATGCTCGATGAGTACAATACACCAAGAAAGTTCTGGCCTGAAGCTATTGATATAGCATGTCATATCATCAACCGTGTCTACATCCATAAGCTTCTGAACAAAACATCCTATGAGCTCCTCACTGGCAAGAAGCCAAATGTCAGTTACTTTAGAGTATTTGGTGCTAGGTGCTGGATCAATGATCCCCATCACAAGTCAAAATTTGCACCTAAGGCTCACGAAGGCTCCATGCTCGGTTATGGAAAGGACTCGCACTCTTACAGAGTCTTCAACCTCTATCACTATAAAATCGTTGAAACTATGGACGTGCGATTTGATGAAACCAATGGTTCACAACGAGAGCTCCTGCCAAGCACACTAGATGAAGCTCCTCCCAGCGAATCTATCAAGCTGATGGGAACTGGTGAAATCATGCCTTCTGAAGCACAGCTTGAAGAGGAACTTATCAGTTCTGCACCAAACCAACCTGAAGACAATGCTCAAACCAAAGACAATCCTCCCAATGATGACAATGATCAGCATGAGCAAGGTCTTCGTCCAGTTCATCCGCGTGTTGCAAATGAAGTACAAATTGAGAAGATAATTGATAGCATCAATGCACCTGGTCCACTTACTCGCTCAAGAGCAACACAGTTAGCAAATTTCTGTGGGAATTTTTCATTTGTGTCAATATCAGAACCCAATAAAGTTGTTGAAGCCTTTATGGAACCTGAATGGATTCAAGCCATGCAAGGAGAACTTCAACAGTTCAAGCTGAATAATGTTTGGGAACTTGTCAAGCGCCCTGACCCTCGCAAGCATAACATTATTGGCACTAAATGGATATATCGGAACAAGCAAGATGAGCATGGTCAAGTCGTCAGAAACAAAGCACATCTTGTGGCTCAAGGATATACTCAAGTTGAAGGAATTGACTTCGATGAAACATTTGCTCCTGTAGCTAGGCTTGAAGCTATTCGCATACTGCTAGCCTATGCTAACGATCACAACATCTTACTATATCAAGTGGATGTGAAGAGCGCATTCGTCAATGGCAAGATTAAAGAAGAAGTGTACGTTGCTCAACCACCTGGCTTTGAAGATCCAAAACATCCTGATATGGTGTACAAACTAAACAAAGCACTGTATGGCCTCAAACAAGCTCCTCGCGCTTGGTATGATACGATCAAAGACTTCCTGAAGAGCAAAGGCTTCAAACCTGGATCCCTCGATCCCACACTCTTCAGGAAGACATATGATGGTGAACTGTTTGTATGCCAAATATATGTGGATGACATTATCTTCGGCTGCACCAACCAGAAGTATAGTGATGAGTTTGGATACATGATGCAAGAGCAATATCAGATGTCCATGATGGGTGAGCTAAAGTTCTTCCTTGGTCTTCAAATTCGTCAGCAAAGGAATGGCATCTTCATATCTCAAGAAAAATATCTCAAAGACTGTCTGAAGAAGTTTGGAATGCAAGATTGCAAAGGTTACACGACGCCAATGCCAGCCAAACACCATCTTGGTCCCGATGACAATGGTAAAGAGTTCGATCAAAAGGTATACCGCTCCATGATTGGTTCTTTACTTTACCTATGTGCATCTAGGCCAGATATCATGCTTAGTGTTTGCATGTGTGCTCGATTCCAAGCGGCACCAAAGGAATCGCATCACCTAGCTGTGATGTGAATTCTTCGATATTTGGCTTACACCCCAACACTCGGATTATGGTATCCAAAGGGCTCAAAATTTGATCTGGTTGGATTCTCGGATGCTGATTAAGCTGGTGACAAGGTGGATGGCAAGTCTACATCAGGCACATGTCACTTTCTGGGACGATCACTTGTCTGTTGGTCTTTGAAGAAGCAAAACTATGTATCACTCTCAACTGCTGAATCTGAATACATTGCTGCTGGTTCTTGCTGCACTCAGCTTCTATGGATGAAGCAAACTCTCAAGGATTATGGCGTCAATCTGAAACAAGTACCTCTCTTCTGCGACAATGAAAGCGCCATCAAGATTTCCAACAATCCAGTTCAGCACTCGAAGACAAAGCACATTGAAATTCGTCATCACTTTCTTAGAGATCATGTCATGAAGAAAGATATTGACATCATTCACGTCAACACTGAAGAGCAACTGGCAGATATCTTCACAAAGCCCTTGGATGAGAAATGGTTTTGCAAGTTACGGTGTGAGCTAAATATCTTGGAATCCTCAAATGTCCCATGATCAGGCACACATCCTAACACTTATGCATGTTGATTACTTAGATGTGCAACACACGAAGTAAAGTATATCTTCAATCAATGAAGACTTACATTCTGAGTGTGAATACGTTAACGTGGAATTTGACTTCGGAGCGCCACGGTAATTGTGCGCCGTGTCTAGGTCTAATACTTCCTATACGGTGGGTAACGCCACCACCAAATTTCTTGGTTTGAAGTGTTTCACTCATGGCGTTATTTTTGCAATATCTTCGCATTTGATTTGTCTTGAAGATTTCAACTTATCTTCATGATTTACTTCACTATGTTGATTTGATTGCTTTCTCATATATATATATATATATATATATATATATATATATATATATATATATATATATATATATATATATATATATATATATACTAGTATTCTGTCCTCTACAACATTCACTTATAGCTATGTCTTCATTGTTGAATCTTTTGAACTAAGTGAATGTGATCGGACCCTAATCTCTCTATGCTTTCTATCTCAAACTCTATCTGTCCAAATCATATGCATTCTATTGAAACTGTCAAATGTCCTCTCTGCATCCTTGTCAGCAGAAGACACAAAGACAAACATTAAGTCTGTTTTAAATGATTCATCCTTATTGTTTGAAATCCGGAGAAGCCGGAATAACCATCCGACAAACTTGGCGGGCGTGGGAACGTGGGACAACTCTGAGTATGTTGCATGCTTGCCACGTGTCCCTCAGATGTGAATAGGCAGGGGCACCTGCGTAATTGCACTATGCCGCACACCTTCTTATAAATACGTGTCCCCTGCAGTCAAGAAAACCTTCTTCCACCTCTTCACCTCGTCAAAAACCCTAGCGCCACCGCTAGCTCTCGACGACGCTGGCGACGAAGCGCTTAGATGCCGTGACTTCTCCGACACCGTCCTCACGCCAGCCGCGGACATCGTCCTCTCCGCCGCCACCGTAGGTGTCCTCCGACGCCAAGTTAGGGCATGGTGGATTGAACTGCTCGGTCTCCTGTTCATCCCATCTAGCAGTTCTTCGTGTGGTAAATATAACTCTATTTTTTACCACCTTTTTGATCCTCAATGATTCATCCTATTTACCAAAATTGGTTTATGTCTATACAATGTTAGATCTATTCTGTCTGCATCTCATACTGCCTAGTATATTCACTTAAGCTTCATATATAGTTAGATTCCTCACTTGTACTTATTCACGGATTCGTACAAATCTGGAACCAACTCTCAACATATAAGTGAATGTCTTCGCAACATCAGGTCAATGTCTTCAAACTGATTTATCTTCAAAATCTTCTGAGAATGCATATGACCTCTTCCCCTTCCCTTGCATCTCTAATGTTGTCACAGGTACATGTCCATGGGAGAATCCCTAGGTTCTCAAAGTCTGCATTCGTTTGCAGAATTCTTACAGCAACACATTAACTCTCCCGAAGCCAGTTCCTGTTTGTCCAGCAAGCAAAAGCCTTTGAAGCCTTTGAACATATTGAAGCCATTCAGTTTGAAGTTCATGGACGCAGAAAAATCTGTAAGGAAGGGTGGCAGACAGCATCGAGGGGGAACATCAAAAGATTTGCCTGATGACCTCGCAGACCTTTACAAGACAGATCCTGATGAGGATTACAATCAGCACAAGACACGAATCCAATGGATTCGACGATATTGGGCTGAACAATGGTTCAAGTACAAGTTCGTGACCCAGGAGTATGCTGAGAAGAATGCTATCAAAAGTCCTTGGGGTGATATTCTCTATCGAGGCCTTCCACCCAAGAACAGAGCTGAAGGTATTGCACAAGAATTCTATCCTTGTATGGTCCGTGGACCACAGCCTAAAAATGCCGACCCATCATCATTGCTCCGGTGTCGTGACGACAATCTCTTCAAGCGCAACTTCCAGCATGCAAAGGCATCGGCCAAGGAAAACAAGAAGTCATTGGGATTAGACTTCAACCCTGGTCCCTCTGCTCCCCGTGCTGACGGCTCACGTGATGCGGAACCAAATGAAATCGGCCCCTTTACGAACCTTGATGGCCTCATCACATACATCTTGGTACAAGGTGCCAAAGTAGATCATTCTGACAATGGTGATGACACCGATGAAGCCCTAGTTCCACCTCCAAAGCCGCAGAAGCTAAAGAAGATTAAGGCTTCAACATTAGCTGCACCTCCAAAAGCTTCACGTGCGAAGCCACAGGCCACTGCACCTCCTGAAGACAGTGTGCAGTCTGAAGATTTATCACGCATCTCCAAGAAGATGGAGAAGAAATAGAAAATCATCAAGAGTACTGATCAGACATTGACTCCTGCTGCCATTCTGCATGAAGAGCACATTGATCTGTCCAGCGATGACGATCTTGCAGATGATGCTCTTGAGCAACTGATCAAGAGCAAGGAAGAAGCAGAGATCTTCAATAATTTGCCTCTCTTTGATGTGGCAATCATCCATAACTTCATTGATGAGTGGTTTGACGCCCCAAATCTCAGCTTTGATGATCTGCAACTTCCAATTGGCCTCAGCGTCTCCTTCAATGGCGCCATTGCTTCTGAGCTAGCTCTTGCTCAGTGCATTGTTGAACTGAAGCACACGATCGACTATGAGAAAGCTCAGTTCAAGAAGCATGTGGCCAAGCTCCGCGTGCAAGATGTCAAGAACTTCAAGATCATGCTTCACGAGCTCAAAGAAGCCTTTCACAAGAAGCGTGAAGAAGCTAGAGGCTCTCGTGAGCGCATGAAGAGTCTGGCTGACAAGTGTGTGCTAGCCTACAATGAGGCTGAGAAGCGCAAGGCTCTTGGTCGTCCTAGCATTGACCCCAGAATGGCTGCAAAGAAGAAGAAGCTAGCAACTGTCCAATCTGCACCGTCAAGGCAGGATGAACCTCGCATAGTCTTCCCAAGAAGCATGACTGGCTCAAAGCCAAAGGTCATGTCAACCGCTTCAGAACTGAAGAAGACAAGGGATGCCGAGGCTGAAGCCAGAAAAAGGAAAAACCCAGAAGCCTCTGATGCTGCTCCCTCCAAGAAGAAGCGCAAAACCAAGAAGAATCAGGCTGCTCCCACAGAGCCCCTTGTTGTTGAACCTATCTCAGTGGTTTGCCCTGCATCTGCAAACCAAGAACTACAAATGATTGTTCATGAGCCTGCTTCCACAGAGGATCATGAAGCTGAAGAGATTCCAGCAGTTGATCCCATCGTTGCTGAAGACATTAGTCACCATGACAATGTTGAAGATGATGAAGTTCTTCCTCAGATTGAACACAACGTGGCATCATCGCCTGTTCTCACAAACAGCAAAATCATCAGCATTGGTCGTCCTCTGACGCCAATTGCTCAGGATGCATCATGGGCTGATCGCCCGCAACAACAAGACTCCCCCAGAACTCCCCAACAACAACAAGTCACACCATCTGTGCAAGTTGAAGAGGATGAGGCCCAACCAACTCCATCTCCAAAGGCGTCGCCTGTATTACAAAGGCTTCGCAAAGGACCAAGGCCTCAAGTCCCTATTCCGAGCGTTCCAGAAGGAGTAGTGCACCACCAATCTATTGCACGTCAAGTGTTTTCAGAAGCCACTCCAACTGTGAATGTCTCCGTGTCTGAAGCCCAAGCTGCTGAAGACAATCCGGCTGCATCAGCCGATGACGAACATCAAGAAGAACGTGTCCCTACTCCCCCCATTACTGAAGAAGCTGTTCCTGAAGTGAACGTGCCTGTGCCAGACCCTCCAGCTCATCAAGTGGAGGTTGAAAATGTTGAGGCTGCCACCACCAACACAAATGAAGCCAATGACGTAGTCATGGCTGAAGCTAATGTGGAGCCTGCCCCAAGCAACATGCCAGAAGTCAATGCTGCAACTGCTCTTATAGCTTCTGTAGTGCAGCCTGAAGCCACTGTTGTTGCCACTGCTCCTGTTCCACCACCAAGGCCCTATACAATTGAGCAAGCATTCAACCATGGCGAGCTAATCACAGTAAGATGGCCGTTCTGGTCCCTCCGCCTAATGTCTCTGGTCCTCAGTTTGATTATCACATTGAGCATAGGCCTCTGGTCCAGAAACCAAAGCCAAGACTGCCAAGGTTTCCAGGTACTGCCACATCTGCAGGGTCCTTCAATGCAAATGTCTTCAATAGCCACAACACCTTCTTTGACAGCTCAAAGAACCCCTACTCAAGGCCAAGAATATCATCTGATCGTTTCTGGAGTCATCAGCAACGAAGCTATTACTCGTGCGTTCTATATGATCAAGTCGCATTTTCCCTCATATGCGCCTTGACACTGAAGCCATTGCTGGACTGCCATGCTTAGAAGAAGCACTTGACTGCTTTCGTGATGCTGGTCTGCTCAGCTTTGTGACAGACAAAGAACATTGGAATGAAGAACTTTTGCTTCAATTCTATGCTACCCTCCACATTCGCGGCTACAACAGGGATACAAAGACATGGGTTCTCGAGTGGATGACAGGAAATGTTCATCATGAAGCCAAAGCTCTTGACATCATTGAGCTTACAGGGTTATCCACTCCCGGAGAGCTATACGAACCTGGTTGTCAACACCACCGCAATGCACTGGAGAGCATCTTCGATAAGCCAGAACCCAACATGAGCCAGATGTTGAGCATGATGAAGCCTTTGCCACATGACGCTGAATACCCAAAGGAGTTCTTTGTTGATGACCTTGAGTATCTACCGCGCACCATATATCACATCATCAGGCGGACTCTATGGCCTAACAAAGGACATTCATCAGCTGCAAAACTTGAAGGAGCCATGAAGACATTGGTCTTTTACATCCTCAATGGCATCATCTTCAATGCACAAGATTTATTCCTCCGCCAACTGGCTGCATTTGGATCTGACCTGTTTGGCCTGAAATTCTATGCTCCATGGGTCATGCGCCTCATCAAGCTACACTCTGCTATCAACTATCAGCCCTCTGCCCGCAATCATGTGATCTTTCTACCAGAGGTTGATATGTCAGTTGAAGCCATATACCTTGAAACTGCCAAGAAGCCTCTTTGTCTTCAAAATGCTGAACACCATAGCTTCACTCAGCCTATGGAAGGAGTCCAAGCTGTAACTCGTGTCTATCCAATGGATGGAAACACTCGTCTACCTCATCGTGCGCCAACTGAAGCTACTGAGAGCACAATTGCCCAAAGATATAAGAAGCGCTCTCGTGTCCTAAATGACCGAGAACTTCTTGTGGCACTGCATCAGAAACAAGACAAGCATCACTTTTGGCTCAAGCGTCAGATGCAAAGCCTCTTGGTCGATGTAAATCGCATTCGCAATCTTGCCACCAAGTATGCATTTGTCACTCATGAAACCTGTCGGCGATCATGGAAGAGTTTGACCCAGCTCAGTGCTGAAGCAGATCTTCAAGACAATGGCTTCACTGAACGATTCAAGTTTGACTCCACTCCTCCACGGAATGCTGTCCTACGACGAACTCCATCCCTTGAAGACTCTGACTATTCTTCCTCCGCGGCAACTGTGAATGCCAATGTGATCGATGATGAAGACGATGCTACTTCACCACCCCCTACTTCTGCATGCATCAACACTGCACCAAGTTCGTCTGCGCCGCCAAACAACAACAACAACCCTGCTGCTTCACCTACTCCTCATGAGGACGAGTAGATGATCTATGTCTTCAAACCTTTTTGGTCATTACTGACAAAAGGGGGAGAAGCATATGAGTTTGATAGTCTTCAAGCGGGTTCATATGTGCGGTTGCTTTATATTTTGCCTATGTGTTTACAACTCTTGCTTTTGATACATTTCGTTCTTTGGGTTGTAACACTTAAACTCGATGGTCGTGTGCAACTTATTTGCTTTTCCATGTGCGATGATAACTTCCGCACTTAGATCATTCTGCAGACGTCCATTTTTCATTGTGCATGCCATCCTCTTAGTTATATCATTTCATGCATGATGAATTATCTTCATAAGTTGAAGAGGATCTCCACAAGTACAACCTGCCATGTGCATTTGCATTCCAAAAGCAAATTACTTATATGCACATCTTTAGGGGGAGCCCTTGCCACTTATGAAGACAATACCCTATCCTTTACAATTTCACATACTTCTTTCCCATTGAAAACTTCAACTAGTTTGTCATCAATCACCAAAAAGGGGGAGATTGTAAGTGCATCTAGTGCCACCCCTAGTTGGGTTTGGAGTATTGATGACAAAGTTGGTTGAGGGACTAATGCGTTTGTGAGAATTGCAGGATAACGCAGGTAGTGTCCCTCATTGATTCGGTTTACCTACCGGAGATGACCCCTAAAAATGTATGAAGACATTGAAGACAATCGTGGTGTGTGTGAAGATATTCACATTGAAGACTATGACATGAGAAGACATTGAGTGAAGACTATGGAGCGCGAAGACTGAGTTGTTTCGTTGTTTCCTTTTGTTCTTTGTTGAGTCATAGGAACCACCGTACTGTTAAGTGGGGTCCAAGTGAACAAAGTCAGAGTGACTGAAGTGATGCTCAACCCAAATCCGATGTCTTCGAACGAAGACAATGAGAGAAAATCTTATCCAGAGCTGGATGAGTCAACTTTGCTTGTAGCCCAAGTAAAGTTGCCGTGTGTGTTTGATATCTGACCGTTGGAACACGTGTCAGTTCCTTAGTGACCTAGGGTCATTTCGGACATATCAGGTCGGGTTGCCTTGTGTCTATAAATAGCCCACCCCCTACTCCATAAATTGGTGGCTGCTCAGAGTTAGTTTACGGCTTTTGTCGTTTTGAGAGCAACCCACCTCGAAGCCTTTGAGAGAGAAATCCTTGCAAGGACAAAGCCCAAACACCCAGAGCCAAAGAGTGTTAGGCATCACTGAAGTCTTTCTGTCTGAGTGACCTGAAGACTTATTACACTTGAGGACTGTGTATCCTCCAGCTGGTTAGGCGTCGCGTTCTGAGCATCCAAGAGTCATTGTGGATCGCCGGTGAACGAAGTCTGTGAAGGTTCGAAAGTCTACCTTGAAGACTTACCAGAGTGATTGAGCGAGGACTGTGTGTCCTTAGCTCAAGGGGAATAAGGTGAAGAAGCGGTCTTCTGAGTTGAATCTCAGCCTCCCTAACCAGACGTACAGTTGTCACAGCAACTGGAACTGGTCCAACAAATCCTGTGTCTTCAACAAGTGACTGGTTCTATCTTTTCCCTCCCTTTTCTTTGAGTTTGTCTTCGTGAAGTCATTACCTATTTGTCTTATCTGTTTGACTTCATTGCTTGACTACTATCGTTGATTGGCTTCATACTATCTTCCATCCTGATCCTAACTACCTAGCTGCTATTAGTCTTTGTACGTTCACATAATTGCATACTTGACTATGGCTTGCTTGTTGTAGTTTATGTTCCGCTGCATATCAATTTGGTCATTTCTATTGCTTGTCTTCGAAACTTCCACGTTTTGAAGACTTTGATAAAAATCGCCTATTCACCCCCCTCTAGTCGATAACTAGCACTTTCAGCAATTATGATATGGAAGATTCTAGAACAAATAAGAAGTGCTTGTGTTTTGATGTTTGTGCATTATGCTTAAGTTCAACCATGGAGTCTTCTAGATTATACATGTGGCGAAATCTGGTGGAATCTAGATGATATCCAACGGCCAATAGTGCTCAAATTTGCCATCTTTGGACCTTCGCATTCGCCTCATCCAACGACCATCTTTCAAAGTTAAAGTTACTCGCTCACAATATAAAAAATATATAAAATAATATATATAGGGGTATAGATATAGATATGCGATGAGAAAGCCGCCCATCATCTCCAAATACATGCACAGAGGCGACATGGGCAAATGATGTCTGCCATCGGTATCTCAAATTCAAATCAGTCTGACCTTGTTCAATGTGTATACATTACACCATGCTTGTTTCCAAAGCACACCGCGCAGATCTCCGTTATATTCATGCATGCATGGGTTTCAAACATTAGGATCTCTTATTCAAATATTTGAATTCAACTTTACATTGATTATGACCTCACCTATTCTTTTACACCCACACAGTAGTCTTCTCTTTATAATTGTACCACTAACTTTCTCTCGTGCATGCATGCACACACACTACCAGTCGGCATTATCTATCACATGCATGCAATCTTTTTCTTCAGGTCGGTCTCCCATGAAGGCACACACCCACACACATCCCCCTCTCCCTCATACCGGGCATTCTTTATCTCTCACGCGTGCATGCACAACGATCGATGTTCCTCTATGTATGTGTGTATATAGCTAGGTCTTTCATAGTTTTCCACACAAACCGATCAATTGATATATCCAGTGAGGTCTCACCCTCTTTCCCACGTCCACATCGATCAATCTATACCTCTCCCACGTCAACATCGATCAATCTATACCTCTCTATATAGGATTAACATAAATAGCCAATACACCCACATTAATTATATATCCAACGTCCCCCTCTCATCATCCATGCCTTCCGCTTCATCTCTCAAATGCGTGCACAATGGCGAAGACAGCGGGCAGTAAGGGCCCTGCCCCCCCCCCTAACATCACTATATATCGAGGCTAATATGAATGTGATCATTAGACAATTGCTGCTAAAAAAGGTTTAATTTCATGAATTGACCCTCCTCGTAAAGGATTAGCAATGCTTGGCCCCCTAGCTCATTTATTTTTCATGGCTCCGCTACTGCGTGTGAGGGAGTTCCGGACTAGGGGGTGTCCGGATAGCCGAACTATCATCATCGGCCGGACTCCAAGACTATGAAGATACAAGATGGAAGACTTCGTCCCGTGTCCGGATCGGACTTTCCTTGGCATGGAAGGCAAGCTTGGCGATACGGATATGTAGATCTCCTACCATTGTGACCGACTCTGTGTAACCCTAGCCCTCTCCGGTGTCTATATAAACTGGATGGCCTTAGTCCATAGGACGAACAACAATCATACCATAGGCTAGCTTCTAGGGTTTAGCCTCCTTGATCTCGTGGTAGATCTACTCTTGTAACACACATCATCAATATTAATCAAGCAGGACGTAGGGTTTTACCTCCATCAAGAGGGCCCGAACCTGGGTAAAACATCGTGTCCCTTGTCTCCTGTTACCATCCGCCTAGACGCACAGTTCGGGACCCCCTACCCGAGATCCGCCGGTTTTCACACCGACATTGGTGCTTTCATTGAGAGTTCCTCTGTGTCGTCACCGATAGGCTCGATGGCCACTTCGACCATCATCAACGACGCGGTCCAGGGTGAGACCTTTCTCCCCAGACAAATCTTAGTATTCGGCGGCTTTGCACTGCGGGCCAATTCACTTGGCCACCTGGAGCAGATCGAAAGCTACGCCCCTGGCCGTTAGGTCAGATTTTGAAGTTTAAACTTCACGGCGGACATCCGCGGGGACTTGATCTTCGATGGATTCGAGCCACAGCCGAGCGTGCCGCACTGTCACGGCGAGCATGATTTAGCTCTGCAGCCGGACAGTACCCTGGAGGCCGCACTCGAACCTGCTCCGATCTTCAATTCGGAGCCGGCTGCGCAGATCGAGGACAGATGGCTAGACACCGCATCGGGGGCTGCCACCTCTATGGCGATAGAGCCGAACACTGACCTTGTCCCTCATAAAGCTCGTGACTCCAAGGTGCCGGACTCCTCGCCGGACTCCGAACCTCCCGCGCCCCCTCCGATCGAATCCGATTGGGCGTCGATCATGGAGTTCACCGCAGCGGACATCTTTCAACACTCACCTTTTGGCGACATATTGAGTTCGCTAAAGTATCTCTCGTTATCAGGAGAGCCCTGGCCGGACTGCGGTCAGGACGGTTGGGATGCGGACGACGAAGAAATTCAAAGCCCACCCACCACCCACTTGGTAGCCGCTGTCGACGATCTAACTGACATGCTAGACTACGACTCCGAAGACATCGACGGTATGGACGAAGATGCCGGAGACGACCAAGAACCAGCGCCTACTGGGCACTGGAAATCCACCTCATCATATGACATATACATGGTGGATATCCCAAAGGATGGGAATGGTGAAGAAACAGCGGAGGATGACCCCTCCAAGAAGTAGCCCAAGCGCCGGCGTCAGCGGTGCCGCTCTAAATCCTGGCACAGCAAGAATGAAGACTCCGGCACCGGAGATAATAATACACTGGACAGTGCCGAGACAACCCACTCCAGCAAGATGCAGCGCAGGAGGACGGAGACACCAGCCCTCATGAGAGAGCGGAAGAAGAAGAGGTAGAGGATTATATGCCTCCCTCCGGAGACGAGGCAAGCCTCGACAATGATGAATTCGTCAAGCCTGAGGATCCCGTCGAACAAGAGCGTTTTAAACACAGGCTTATGGCCATGGCGAATAGCCTCAAGAAAAAGCGGCAACAGCTTAGAGCTGATCAAGATCTGCTAGCCGATAGATGGACTGAAGTCCTCACGGCCGAAGAGCATGAGCTCGAACGCCCCTCCAAAAGCTACCCTAAACGCAAGCTGCTCCCCCGATTAGAGGAGGAAGCGTATAAACCCGCATCACCAGGAGACAATACGGCTGACCGACCACCCCGTGGTCGCGACAGAGAGGCCTCTAGGCCCTTCACTAGGCCCGTACCCCGGCATCGCTCGAAAAGCACAAGGCCACAGGGGAACGCTCCGGACTTGCGAGATATATTGGAGGATAAGGCAAGACAATCAAGATCGATCTACGGATCGCGTGGGCGCCCTACGGTACGTGACGACAGCCGTCGCGCCGGACACAGTATGTCCGGCCGGGTCGAACAAAACAGACAAAGTTCTTTTGAGCTCCATCGTGATATCGCCCAGTACAGAGGCGCCGCACACCCACTATGTTTCACAGATGAAGTAATGGATCATCAAATCCCCGAAGGGTTCAAACCCGTGAATATCGAATCTTACGATGGCACAACAGACCCCGCGGTTTGGATCGAAGACTATCTTCTTCACATCCACATGGCCCGCGGTGACGATCTTCACGCCATCAAATATCTCCCCCTCAAGCTTAAAGGACCAGCTCGGCATTGCCTTAACAACTTGCCAGCAGAGTCAATTGGGAGTTGGGAAGACCTGGAAGCCGCATTCCTCGATAACTTCCAAGGCACGTATGTGCGACCACTAGACGCTGATGACCTAAGCCACATAATTCAGAAATGGCAGGTCGCGTCGCAACAAAAATAAGCGCCGCATCAATGGCGACAATAGTGAGGATACGACAGTCAATGCCAGATTCAGAGGCTCTAAACCTGGTCAGCGGAAAAATCCATTCAAAAGAACTACTCCGGGTCCGTCCAATTTGGACCGAATACTCGATCGCTCGTGCCAGATACACGGCACCCCCGAAAAACCAGCCGACCACACCAACAGGGACTATTGGGTATTCAAGTAGGCAGGCAAGTTAATTGCCGAAAACAATGACAAGGGGCTGCATAGCGATGACGAGGAAGAGACCCGACCGCCGAACAATAGAGGACAAAAGGGTTTCCCCCCACAAGTGCAGACGGTGAACATGATATATGCAACGCACATACCCAAAAGGGAGCGGAAGCGTGCACTCAGGGATGTATACACGATGGAGCCAGTCGCCCCGAAGTTCAATCCATGGTCCTCCTGCCCGATCACTTTTGACCGAAGGGACCACCCCACCAGCATCCGCCATGGTGGATTCACCGCATTGGTCTTAGACCCAATCGTCGATGGATTTCACCTCACCAGAGTCCTGATGGACGGCGGTAGCAGCCTGAACCTGCTCTATCAGGATACAGTGCGCAAAATGTGTATAGACCCCTCAAGGATTAAACCTACCAAGACGACCTTTAAAGGCGTCATACCAGGTGTAGAAGCCAATTATACAGGCTCAGTTACACTGGAAGTGGTCTTCGGATCCCCGGATAACTTCCGAAGCGAGGAGTTAATCTTCGACATAGTCCCGTTCCGCAGCGGCTATCATGCCTTGCTCAGACGTACCGCGTTTGCAAAGTTCAACGCGGTGCCGCACTACACATACCTCAAGCTCAAGATGCCAGGCCCTCGAGGAGTCATCACGGTCAACGGAAACACTGAACATTCTCTCAGAACGGAGGAACATACAGCGGCTCTCGCGGCAGAAGTACAATGCAGCCTCTTAAGGCAATTCTTGAGTCCGGCCGTTAAGCGGCCGGACATAGCTTAGCGCGCCCGGAGTAACCTACAACAAGACCACCTGGTACATTCCGAGCACGCGTAGCAGTGCGGCCCCAACCCCAGCCCCTGCAAAACGTCAAAACAGGTCCTTCGCGTACACCATCACGCTCTGAAGATACCATGGGCATGGGGAGAGGGGCACGACCACGATAAGCCCAGACTGCCGGCAGCAGACCTGCAGGAATCCGTTCGTCAGAGGCCCTGTCCGGCAGCAGACCTGTCGAACTCACGATGCAACGTCCAGGGAAGGATAAAGGCTACAACGAATATACAGGTGGTCTCCATTACGAGCATTTTTATACACCAATTTGCAGCCTACCCCTGGAGGGGGACATGTTTAACAGTCCCATCCCTTGCTTATCGCACTATTTGTATCGTTCTGCATTCATAGCAGCACTTATTGAATAAAACAATGCAACACCTTTTTGCTCATAATTGCATTTCCTTTTTATACATATGTTCATTTACGACATGTTGCATCCGTACACTTTGGTACAGCTAAAATACACCAGGGGCTTATGTTTCCCGCATCATGGTGTCATAAGCCCGAACACTTTCACAAGTGCGACACCCCGAACTTATAGCACTATATGCATTGGCTCCGAATCATGTCTTGGGTCAATAGTTGGGTTTGCCCGGCTCCCATGTTTTGGTACCTTACATTCCGTTGTATCGGCTAAGGTAGCACTGGGAGAACCACTACGATTGCGCCCCAGTTGAGCTGGGTTAACGCCTCAGTGGAGAAAGCTAAAACTGACTGTCATGATGAGGCGAGAGCCGGTCGCTGTTCGAGAGGTTTTTGCGAGTCCTTAAAGACTTATGCCTCTTAGAGCGAGGAGCCGGATCTTGTCCGGCCTAGGCGTGGATAGCGCCCCAAATTCAGCCTTCCGAAGACTAGGGGCTTTGCCGAAATTTAAAATTATAGAATTCTATGGCTAAGTGAGAGTGTTCAAGCATTATAAGTCCGGTTGCCTTGATCACTCTGTTGAGCGCCTCCCTAAATGGACCAAAAAATGGGAACAAGAGTGCTCAAGTTTATCCCGAACACCCCAACACTCGTGGCATGGGGGCTGAAGCCGACGACTTGCCATCTCTCAGATTTGATAAATAGCCGCACAAAAGGTAATATTTTAAATTAACAAGCGTTGCTTAGCGCATATGAACTAAGTTTTCAGCGCACATGATAAAAAAATGCGGGTCTACTCAAAAATTACATCTTTGGAGCACTCCCCCAAAATAGTGCGGGCGCCCTTCAGCACACTCTTATAATACATCTCGGGCGTGCGATGCTCCTTGCCCTCTGGTGGCGGGTCTGTCACAAGCTTCTGGGCATCCATCTTGCCCCAGTGCACCTTTGCGCGGGCAAGGGCCCGACGGGCACCCTCAATACAGGCGGAGTGCTTGATGACTTCAACCCACGGGCACGCATCCACCAGCCGCCGCACCAGGCCGAAGTAGCTCCCAGGCATGGCCTCCTTAGGCCACAGCCGAACTATGAGGCCCTTCATAGCCTGTTCGGCCGCCTTGTGGAGCTCGACCAGCT
The DNA here is from genome assembly GCF_002162155.2 of Triticum dicoccoides. Classification (NCBI taxonomy): domain Eukaryota; kingdom Viridiplantae; phylum Streptophyta; class Magnoliopsida; order Poales; family Poaceae; genus Triticum; species Triticum dicoccoides. The sequence goes on along the minus strand of NC_041389.1, from coordinate 339,780,392 downwards.
GCTTCATCTGGTCACTAAGGGGCACCGGATGTTCGGCCTCAGCATACTGAGACCAGAAGACCTTCTCCGTCGAGCTCCCCTCCTCGGCCCGGTAGAATGCGGCAGCATCGGACACGCTGCGAGGAAGATCGGCGAACGCTCCTGGAGAGCTCCGAATTCGGGTAAGCAACAGGTAATTAACACTCACATGCTTACTTTGCATGAAAAATGCCTTACCCGCTGCTATTTTCTTCACCACCTCAATCTCCTAGAGGGCCTTGTAGGCTTCGGGCTTAGCGGCTTTGGCAGTCTCAAGAGCCGTTGCAAGCTCAGACTCTCGAGTCTTCGAGTCACGCTCCAGGCTCTCATGTTGTTTCACGAGATCCTGGAGCTCTTGCTGTACCTCCGCCACCCGCGCCTCCTGCTTCTCTCACTCGGTGCGCTCCGCGGCCGCATTGCGTTCGGCCGCGGCCACCGCCTCTTTCAGGGTCACCACCTCGTAAGTGGCCCCTGCAATACCCACGTTATCCTTGTCATTCTTTTTGCAACCAAAATCCTTTTCTGTAAGGTACAATTTTAATAAGGTGTTACTCACCTTCCTTGTCCTCGAGCTGCTTCTTGGCACGGACGAGCTCGTTCTCGGACCGTTCGAGGTTTTCCTTCAAAGTATTGACCTCCGCAGTCAGTGCGGCAAAGGTCAGCAGCACAGCCTGCAATCCCATATTGACATATTTATTATGACTCCTGCGTATATCTTTTTAGATCCTTAGTCCGGCTTTTCTTTCCGAACACCGAACCGAGCATCAGGGGCTACTGTCTATGCGGTACCATTTTATACATATCAAAATTCTTACCTCAAAGCCTATTAGAAGGCTGCTGCAGGCTTCGGTCAGCCCGCTCTTGGCGAGCTGCACCTTCTGAATCACCGCACTCATAACAGTGCGGTGTTCCTCTTCGATGGAGGCGCCGTTGAGCGCCTCCAGCAAATTATCCGGCACCTCCGGTTGGACGGAGGCAGCCGGCGTCACGGTCTTGCCCTTCTTGCGAAGGGGTCGCCCGCCGGACTCCGGAGCCATTGTGGGTTCCGGGGCCGAGTCCGGTGCAAAGTCCGGGAGGTTGTCCTGTGACACCTCCGGGGCCTCCTCCTCCTAGTGGGTCCCTTCCTGGGATCCCACCCCGGCATCGTCCGCGGCACGGGGGGTGGAGGCAGTCGGAAGAGAATTCATATCCGACGCACCTAAGGACCCGCTCGATGAAGCGGGAAGATCATCCTTAGGCGGACTGCAGGGTTGTAGGCGGTATTAGAAAGACATTATGTGGCGGAAATATAAACCTTGAAGTTATTCGGGAGTCCGGATACTTATGATCTTGCCAGGGGCTTGGCCCTTGGAGGCCAGTCCTCGTCGTCGTCGCTGGTGTTGGCGGAGCAGTCTGGGGGAAGAGTTTTTCCCTTATTGGACCCTTCGGCCTCCCTTGTTGGGGAGGCCTTCCTTTTTTTCCCTCCCCCCGCCGGGGGAGAGGCTTTCTTCTTCTCCTCCTCGCCTTGGTGGGAGGAGTCGGCCTCGGATTCATCATCCGATAGCACCTGAAAACGGGAACTCTTCCAAGTCCCCGTGGCCTTCTTCTTGGCCTTCTTCTCCGGCACCACGTGGGGTGCCGGAGCTAGCAGCCTCGTTAGGCGGGCGTCCACTGGCTCCTCTGGCAATGGGGCCGGACAGATAGTCCGTTCGGCCTTTGCCAGCTAGTCCTGTCAAAGGTAAAGGGAGTTTAGATCCCGCATAGAGTCAAACTATGGAAAACAAGTGGAAAAATCACTTACCTCGTATAGCTGGACGCTGCAAGCGGAATCCGTGATCTTCGGTAGCGGATGCGGGAACCTTGGCACCCTTGAACAGCACCTTCCAGACACCTTCGTATATAGTGTCGAAGAGCCCGCTCAGAGTCTGGTGCTGCGCCGGATCGAACTCCCACATGTTGAAGCCCCGTCGTTGGCACGGGAGAATCCTGCGGATGAGCATGACCTGGACTACGTTGACAAGCTTGAGCTTCTTGTCCACCAGCTTCTGGATACAGGCTTGGAGTCCGGTCAGCTCCTCCGAGTCCCCCCAGATCAGGCCACTCTCTTTCCAGGAGGTGAGCCGTGTAGGGATGCCGGATCTAAATTCGGGGGCCGCTGCCTAATCAGGGTCACGCGGCTCGGTGATGTAGAACCACCCCGATTGCCACCCCTTAATGGTTTCCACGAAAGTGCCCTCCAGCCACGTAACGTGGGACATCTTGCCCACCATGGCGCCTCCGCACTCCACTTGGCTTCCCTTCACAACCTTCGGCTTGACACTGAAGGTCTTGAGCCACAAGCCGAAGTGGGGCTGGATGCAGAGGAAGGCCTCGCACACGACGATAAACACCGAGATGTTGAGGATGAAATTCGGGGCCAAATCATGGAAATCTAGGCCGTAGTAGAACATGAGCCCCCGGACAAAGGGATGAAGTGGGAAGCCAAGTCCGCGGAGGAAATGGGGAAGAAATACTACCCTCTCATGGGGCCTGGGGGTGGGGATGAGCTCTCCCTCGTCGGGGAGCCGGTGCGCGATGTCGCTGGACAAATATCCGGCGTCGCGCAACTTCTGGATCTGCCCCTCCGTGACAGAGGAGGCCATCCACTTGCCTCCCACTCCGGACATAGTTGGAGAATGTTGAGGTGAGAAGTGTGGACTTGGGCGCTGGAGCTCGAGTTCACGGAGATGGATAAGCCAAGGAGGAAGAAGGTGCAGGTAAAAGGGTTGGATCTTTATCCCCTTATATAGGCGGACAAAAACATGTGTCCCCACCGGCCTGGTAAAACTCGCTTATCTCCCAAGCATCACAATCAATGGCGCGCTTGGGTTACCCACGTCCGTATTGATGGGAATCCCGGAATAAGGGGAACACGATCTCTGCTTCGACAAGACGTGCCAAGGAAACCGCTTCGCTAAACGCGCGGAGGTGGAACAATAAAAACAATTCGAGTAAAGGCTTGGTAATGGTGTGACGTCACGCCACAAAATACGTCAGCAAATTGAACTTGTGTAATATTATTCTCTCTATGGTGGTATGTGGAATTTATTTTGCAGAGCCGGACACTATACTGGTGTTCACAATCTTCTATAAATTATTCGGAGGAAGAACCCGCCTTGCAATGCCGAAAACAACATGCACGCCGGACTCGTCACCATTGAAGCCTGGTTCAGGGGCTACTGAGGGAGTTCCGGACTAGGGGGTGTCCGGATAGCCGAACTATCATCATCGGTCGGACTCCAAGACTATGAAGATACAAGACTGAAGACTTCGTCCCGTGTCCGGATGGGACTTTCCTTGGCGTGGAAGGCAAGCTTGGCGATACGGATATGTAGATCTCCTACCATTGTAACCGACTCTGTGTAACCCTAGCCCTCTCCGGTGTCTATATAAACTGGATGGCCTTAGTCCATAGGACGTACAACAATCATACCATAGGCTAGCTTCTAGGGTGTAGCCTCCTTGATCTCGTGGTATATCTACTCTTGTAACACACATCATCAATATTAATCAAGCAAGACGTAGGGTTTTACCTCCATCAAGAGGGCCCGAACCTGGGTAAAACATCGTGTCCCTTGTCTCCTGTTACCATCCGCCTAGACGCACAGTTCGGGACCCCTTACCCGAGATCCGCCGTTTTTGACACTGACAGCGTGCAACAGCTCAGGTGTTCGCCCCCTCTCTCTAAATATCGATCTCGCACTTGTGTATTCCTTCATAGTCTCCCCCCACTCGGCCCCTCGCACCATCTTCTAGCCCCCCACCGGATTTTGCCACATGTACAATCTAGAAGACTCCATGGTTGAACATAAGCATAATGCAAAAACCTCAAAAAACAGTGGTTCACTTTTGTTCTAGAATCTTCCGTATCATAACTGCCCAAACTTTTTTTCTAGTTGAATTGCCATTATTTGTTTTTACTTTATGCTTTACAACGCACAATTCCATGAATCATAAAATAGATTAAGGGCTTCTTTGATTCAAAGGATTCTCAAAGGAATTTTGGAGGATTCTAATCATTAGGAATTTTTCCTATCTTGGTTGTGTCACGACCGACTTTTTCAATAAATAAATATTGAGAAAATCGATCTTTAAATCCCAGTATAGAAAAAATCATCCTCACTGGTAGACAAATACTTGATGAACAGAGGACCAGTAGCATTAAATATATTACAGGGTTGAGCTGAGGCTGCTCATCAATTTATTACAAACTCGCCAATATCTCACATAAGGGCGGTTATGACACATGGATGTGGTGGCATGCTACTAGCTCGAGGTAAAAAGTGGTGGGTAACTTGACTCCTAACTGGCAGCTCATTGAGCATCGAGGTGAGGCTCGATGAATTTATTTCTGGGGTTGTAGAAGCGGATAATACAATGACCAAAACAGGATCGCACGGGACTGACTGGGACTCCTCTAGGCGTCGGACTCGCTATCAAACTCTTCATCCATGAGATCGCCTTCATCAACATCTGGCCAAATCAACAAGCCAGGTGAGTACTTTGAAAGTACTCGCAAGACAGTTCGGACAAAAGATATAATCAATGAATGCATGAATGCGTCATGAATAGAAAAAATGATGCTCATACAACAACAATAATATTGCAGGACTTGATAAATAAAATAAATAACTGAGAACCGATCGGGTGTCTGGAGCGACGCCTCGAAAGGCAAATAAATAAAAGAAATGCCGCAGTCGGGCGTCTAAGCGACACCACCTAAAGGGCTTAAAAGAAATGCCGCAGTCGGGCGTCTTAGCGACGTCACAAAAAGGGCTTATAAAAGAAATGCCACCATCGGACATCTGGGCGACATCACAGACAGGGCTTACAAAAGAAATGCCACAGTCGGACATCTGAGTGATGTCACAGAAAGGGCTTATAAAAGAAATGCCACCATCGGACATCTGGGCGACGTCACAGACAGGGCTTACAAAAGAAATGCCACAGTCGGACATCTGAGCGACGTCACAGACGGGGCTTATAATAAAAGTAAATACAAGTATGCCACCGTCGGATGTTTGAGCGACATCACAGATAGGGCTTGTAATAAGCGTAAACAACAAGATTAGTCCATCCACAAGAATAATCTTTAACCGGATTTATCACACTGTATCCCACCGGGGTTTTGTCACTAAGACTGATATCTGACAAGATAAGATGAATATAGTACTTGATCAAGAACAAGATGATTTCAAGAATTTGAGACTCTGCAGAGTTTGGATGAACTGACCATAGCCAACGGATTTCCGTAGTCACGAAGGACTAGTTCCGTTTACGGTATTTCGGTAGAAACACATTTAGCTAGTACACACCCATTTCACCTCACGATGCCAGGAATCACCCTGGACAACGTCCAAGAAAAACTTTGATACGGGGAGGCCACAACCTCGAGTAGCATGGGATCAAATTTCTATACACGCGCTCTAAGGGGTGCCCCCCTCTTGGTCCCAACCGGAAACACCCATGCCCCTTGACCGGATGACGGGCTTTAATCCAGGGCCATGGAACCCTCATCCCGTCCTCTCTATTTGGTGTGTACCAGGAAAACGATTTGCAACTTACTATGCCATATTCCTTTCGGAAGACATGTGACAGTACAGGAAGGAATGAATGGAAAATGTGATTTGTTTCACGATGACACGGGAGTCAAATAATCTGGCATAAGACTGGCATGTCACAACACTGCCATCTTACCCATCCTCATGCCAACACATGGCCATGCAAATATGTATCCAACAACATAATGCTTTCCAAAACTTACTTTCCACTTATGTGCATGAAATATAACATTCAAAGAAATGTTCATAAACATGCCATGACTATACTAAAAATGCAACCATGCGACAACCACTCATCACATCAAGAGTTCAAACATGCTTGCCTGGTTCGGAGTATTCGGAGTTTAACTGTGTGAAGTTTGCAGCTCCGTCACCTCCTACGGTATCTACGGTATAAGAAAAATACGTACGCAACGTAAATACCGTGAGTGTACAGAAAAGTGTTCCAAATATTTTTCAAATAAATATGACAAAAAACCAGACAGAAAAATAAAGATGACAGAAAAGGAATCAATCAAAAATCATTTTCTGTTAAAAAGTTATAAGAGTTTTGGTCCAAGGACCCATTTGTAAGGAAACAGAAAGTTTCCAGGGGGCTCTGCGGAAAAGTCCAGAATAACGTTTCGTTTAAAAGAAACGGCTGTGAGGCTAACAGGCAGGCTCCACCTGTCAGGTTTGAAATTTCAAACGGAGAAAACAGAGCGCGACGGCGCCCGAGAGGTGTGGTGGTCGCCGGCGGCGATCCATGGCGAGGCAAGGTGATCGGGGGTTACCTTCGAGATCAGTGCACCGTTCCGCGTCTGTGGGTGGTGGTGGTGGTCGCCGGCGAGTACCGTGTCGACGGCGGCCCTTGCTCCGGCGGATGGCGGTTCGGGCAGTCGTGGATCTCGCCGGAGGGAGCTGCGGTGTTCAAATTGAAGAGGGGGTTAGCCTACTGGAGGCGGCACGAGGCTACGGGCAAGAGCAGGGTAGCGGAGGAGTTCTCACCGAAGAGAACTTTGCTGGAGTCCGAGGCGGACGGAGGTGGCCGGAGTCGAAGAATAAAGGCCCCTTGAGGCTCTCTTAGTGGCTAGGCGGGGTCTAGTGAGGTGGTGGAGTCGTGCGGGGGCGAGAGCAAGCTCGGGGTGCTATTTATAGCCGGCCCGAGGCGGTTGCCATGAACGGATAAGTCTGGCGGTTAATTACGGCGGCGTTGTGGCGGGACAGTCGGCTTAGGGGCTTGAGCATCGCCTATGTGGAGCAGTGGTGCCATTTCGGGGTCCAGCTCAGCAAGGGAGGGAGGTTTACGGCCTGCCCTCGACGGAACGGCCGCACGGCCCGTCGGCGGCAGAGAACGCGCTCTGTGCGTGCCAGTCCACGGCGACGGTGCTGCATGCATGCACTGGCAAGGAGATGGCCACGCGGAGCTACAAGGAGGATTGGGCGGCGCCGAACGGCGTTCTGCCGCGGTGTTGTCCCCTGTCGGCCATTACGGTGGTTCGGCCGCAGCAAAGCACGCCGGCACAGGCGGGCCAGGGCGCCACCGACGCCAGGAAGGCGCCAAGCGTGCGTGTGGAGCTCCGGACAAGCAGGCCAGGCTGCGAGCATCGAGCCAAACGCACAGGGGGCATGTGACTGAAGTTCTGTCGGAGAAACGACACTGAACTTTCTGAATTTACTGAATATGAACAAAACAGTGCATGTCAAGTGTTCGACAGAATGATTCTGGTATCTAGGGATTTTTCCTTGAGCTGATTTTTGGTGGAGTGGTCTCTCATTGCAACTAGAGGTTGCTTGAATTTTGGTGGAATTTTTGGAGAAGTGTAGATATGAATTTCACCAAATTTGGCAAATCTGGTCCAAACTTTCAAAGAGTGAAATTTGAAATATTTGAAAAGAAGAAGAGTGGATCAAGATGGTTCTAGGTTGTGGGTACAAAGGACTATCCAGAGGTGTTGAGTTGAGGTCAAAAATCAAATGCATTAGGGTACTTGCTTTGCAAATCACCTAGGCTCAAAAGAAAAGACAGAATTATTTTGGAAAGAGAAATAATTGGAATAAAATCCAAAACTGGATTTAATTAGTTTGGACAGAATGTTTGGGTTGCACCCAAGTGGGAGGAGGGGTTTTGGGGGAGTTTTACCATAAGAAGCATGGTAAACCAGAGTGGATCAAAATCAAATGAAAGACCAAAAATCAAAAAGGTTTTCTTAAAAAAAACTAAATCCAAGAAAAGATTTTTGAGAGGGCAAACTTAGAAGAGGGTTTTTAGGAAGGGTTTAAATGAACTTCTTCAAACCAAGCAAGGCTCTTTCTGAAAACAAAAATCACAAAATTTTTGGAGTGTCATAGCACCTACCCCCTTAGGAAAAATCTCGTCCCCGAGATTTCAGCTGATCCTTAAACAGGTGTGGGTGCTCTGTCCAAAGAAAATCCTCGCTCTCCCAAGTTGCTTCATTCTTGGTGTGATTACTCCACTGAACTCTAAAAAACTTGATGGTTTTCTGTCGGGTCCTCCTCTCAGACTCTTCTAATTTTTTTATTGGGTGCTCCCGGTAGGAGAGGTCTGGTTGTACGTCAATATTTTCATGTGAAACTTGCTTCTCTGGGTTGCCCACGTATTTTCTCAACTGCGAGATGTGAAACACGTTGTGGATACCGGATAAATCTCCGGGTAGGTCTAGCTGGTAAGCTACCGTGCCTCTTCGGGCCACTATGTGAAATGGTCCCATGAATCTTGGTGCTAGCTTTCCTTTAATCCTGAACCACTGCAGACCCTTCATAGGAGAAACTCTTAGGTAAACCAATTCTCCGGGTTCAAAACTGATTTCCCGATGCTTTCGATTGTAATAACTCTTCTGCCGACTCTGAGTTGTTTTGAGTCGATCTCTAATTGTTTTAACCTTCTCCTCGGCCTCCTTGAGCATATCTGGGCCGAAGATATGGCTGTCTCCGGTCTCTGACCAATTTAACGGGGTACGACATCTTCGCCCATATAGAGCTTCAAAGGGTGCCATTTGCAAGCTGGCTTGATAGCTGTTGTTATATGCCAACTCTGCATATGGCAAACTTTCTTCCCAACTGTTCCAGTAGGTGAGGACACAGGCTCTTAGCATGCCTTCTAGGATCTGGTTTAAGCGTCCAGTCTGCCCATCAGTTTGGGGATGGTATGCGGTACTGAAAGCTAGCTGGGTTCCCAGTGCCTGTTGCTGGTGATCCCAAAATCTAGAGACGAACTGTGTGCCTCTATCAGATATGATAGTCTTTGGGACTCCATGCAGGAAGACAATACGGGCAAGATAAAGTCTGGCTAGTCTCTGAGTGGTGTAAGTTGTCTTTACCGGATTAAAATGTGCCACCTTGGTTAATCTGTTGGTTATGACCCATATGGCGTCGTTTCCATGTCGTGACCGTGGCAGTCCGACAATAAAATCCATTCCAATCTTGTCCCATTTCCACTCGGGTATCTTATTTGGCTGTAACAGTCCGGCTGGTTTCTGGTGCTCGTCCTTGATACGTTGACAAGAGTCACAGCATGCAATGAACGTGGCTATATCTCTCTTCATACCATGCCACCAAAATTTTTCCTGAAGGTCTTTGTACATTTTTGTCCCTCCAGGATGGATTGAATATGGAGCTGTGTGACTTTTAGCCAATATCTGCTGTTTGAGGTCCTTGACATTTGGTACGCATAGCCTCTCTCCATACCACAATATTCCTTGCTCATCTATGTTGAATTCTAAGGCTCTTCCCAAAGTCACTTTCCTTTTTATGCCCTCAATGCTGGGGTGTCCGCGTTGGGCTTCCTTGATCCTTTCCATCAGGGTAGGATGTATTTCCATATTCGACAAACTGCCTTCGGTGACCATTATTAAATTGAGTCTGGCAAATTCCTGTTGAAATTCCGGCCTCAACTTTGGTATACTGTCGTCGTCCGTGCTGGGATTTCGACTAAGTGCATCTGCCACAACATTTGCTTTTCCGGGATGATAATGGATTCCAACATCATAATCCTTCACCAACTCTAACCAGCGTCGTTGCCGTAAATTTAGCTCCGGCTGTGTGAAAATATACTTAAGACTCTTATGGTTTGTGTATATCTCACAACGATTTCCAAGTAGGAAGTGTCTCCATTCCTTGAGTGCATGGATGACCGCTGCTAATTCCAAGTCATGAGTGGGATAATTCTCCTCATGCTTGCGAAGTTGTCTGGAGACATACGCAACTACCTTGCCTTCTTGCCTCAATACGCATCCGAGGCCTTTCCGGGATGCGTCACAACATACCTCAAAATTCTTGTGTATATCTGGCACAATTAGTACTGGTGCCATTGTTAATTTGCTTTTTAGCTCTTGGAAGCTTTTCTCACATGCTTCTGTCCATTCAAACTTCCTGCCTTTCTTGATCAATTATGTCATGGGCTTTGCTATAGTGGAGAATCCTTCAATAAATCTCCGATAATAGCCTGCCATTCCCAAGAAACTTCGTATGTCCGTTACATTAGCTGGTGGTTTCCAGCCAAGTACGGCCTTCCGGGTCTACTGCGATACCTTCTTGGGTGAGTACGTGGCCCAGAAAACCCACCTGTCTTAGCCAAAATTCACATTTGCTGAATTTGGCGTACAGTTGATGTTTCCGGAGTTCTCCGAGTACAATCCTGAGATGTTCGGCGTGCTCTTCTGGTGTTTTGGAATATGTCAGAATATCATCGATGAATACCACAACAAACTTGTCCATATACTTCATAAATACTTTGTTCATGAGGTGAACAAAATATGCGGGGGCGTTGGTTAGCCCGAATGGCATCACTGTGAACTCATACAGCCCATATCTGGAGGTGAAGGCGGTCTTGGGAATATCTTCTGTTCGTACCTTTAATTGGTGGTATCCTGGTCTCAAGTCAATTTTTGAGAAGACCTTGGCCTGTGCAAGCTGATCAAATAAATCATTTATTCGGGCCATTGGGTATTTGTTCTTGATTGTGACCATGTTGAGAGCTCGATAATCAATACACAACCTCATTGTTCCATCCTTCTTCTTGGCAAATAAAATTGGAGAACCCCAAGGTGAGGAGCTGGCTCGTATGTATCCTTTCTCCAATAATTCTTTTATTTGCTTCTTCAACTCTACTAATTCAGATGGTGCCATTCTGTATGGTTTCTTGTAAATGGGAGCGGTTCCGGGTGCTAGCTCAATGCTGAATTCTATCTCTCAGTCTGGTGGCATGCCTGGTAGTTCTTCTCGAAATACGTCTGGGAATTCACATACTACTGGAACCTTGTTCAGCTCAGAAATGTCCACCTTGTTTAATCTAGGTTGCCGAGGTATTTGTCTCTCTTTGGCTGAAACTTTTATTTTCTTTCCATGATGGTGTGTGAGAATCACGGTACGGTTGAAGCAGTCAATAAAACCTTTGTTGGTGGTTAACCAATCCATTCCTAGGATGACATCCAGTCCTTTGCTTTCCAGTACAATAAGGTTGGCGTAAAACTTCAATCCTTCAAATTCAATAACCACACCTTGACAGTAACTCTGGGTCACTTGCTTAATTCCAGGGGACTTGATGGTCATTGATTTTTCCAAGGGAAGCATCGAAAAATTATTTTGCAAAGCAAAACTCTTCGAAATGAATGAGTGAGAAGCTCCAGAATCAAACAAAACCATGGCAGGTATTGTGTTGACGGGGTACGTACCGAGCACGATATCTAGGGCGTTCTGTGCTTCCTCATGGGTCACATGGTTCAGGTGACCTTTCCGATGGTTGTTATTGGGGTTGAAATTGCTTCGCTTTGGCGCTGAATTATTTCCACCATTATTGGGCTTCGGGGTTGAGTTCCTTGGCTTGGGGCACTGCTTGGCATAGTGCCCTTCTTCTCCACAAGCATAATAGGTAACGCCTGGGCGATAGGTGAACTCTTTGTCTCTTGCATGGAAATTCTTGATTGGACATGAATTATCCATCGGGGTTTTGTGTATTCCACCCTTCTGAAATTCCGTCTTGCTTCTGGGGTTGCGAGCAAAAGTGGTCTGATCCCTTTTTTGTTTGCGGAAATCTTCCAGGCTACGTCGCTCATTTTATAGAGTAATGGCCTTATCCACCAGTGTTTTAAAATCTGGGAAGGTATGCACAACTAGCTGGCATCTAAGGGCGGGTGCGAGGCCTTCCAAGAATTTTTCCATCTTCTTGCTTTCAGTCATGCGCTCTTCATTGGCGTAGCGAGATAGCAGAGTAAATTGGTTGTTCTATTCTGACACTGTCATGGTCCTTTGCTTGAGGTCATCAAATTCTCTCTTCTTCATTTTCATGACACTCTTAGGGATGTGTGCCCCACGAAAACCTTCTTTGAAATCCTCCCAGGTTATTTCATTTTCGTTGGGGTGCATGTGCAGGAAGTTTTCCCACAACGATGCGGCTGCTCCTGTTAGATAATGTGGTGCATACAATACTTTTTCACGGTCTGAACACTGTGCAATAATTAATTTTCTCTCCATGTCTCGAAGCCAGTCGTCGGCCTCAAGAGGCTTGTCAGTATGAGAAAATGTTGGAGGACGCGTCTTCTGTAACTCGGATAATTTGGATTGCGGTTGATACTGACCACGGTTACTTCCCATATTGATAAATTGGTTCATCATTTCCTGGTGTTGTTGCTGACTCTGTTCATATAGACGACACACTTGTGTAAAAGCTGTTTCACTGTCCGGTTGACTTGTCTGACCCTGAGTGAAATTTTGGTTTTGCGGTGTGCCATAATTTTCCTCTGGCTGATTTGGCATGGAGCGCGTCCAAGGACGAGACATCTTTCACTCTGGGGATATATTTTGTGAAACTCGTAAGACAAGGAAGAGAGTCGCAAAAGTCAATAAAATCACACACAAAGAACATTTTTAAAACTCCAGGATATTTTTGGAAACACACGATTGCGCGCGGTAAAGGACTATTACATATCTTACACGCAAGCATAATTATACATTACATCACTCAGGATATGCGTACATAATCCTGACATGTTATTTAAACTAGTGCACTCCTCCAGATCCTACATGATGCGCAAACAGGCTACTTCTCACAACCTATGTACATATAAACATATTACACAAGTCGATACATCGCATGGCATCTACGCGTACTCAGTCGGAGATGGTGAGGATCTCCCTTGGCCTGCCGAGGGTGAGACGCAGTGACGTTGGGGAATCAACTTCCTCCTCGCTAATAGGTTCCAGACGAGGAACGCTGCGCTGAGCTGATGGAGCAGGTGCCGTAGGCGGAGTAACGTGAATAAGAGTGGGCGGAATAGGTGGAGTAGCACGTATGGGAGTGGGTGCAAAAAGTGGTGTAGCGTGAACGGGAGTGGGTGCAAAAAGTGGTGCAGCGCGAACGAGAGTGGGTGCAATAGCCTGGTTAAATTCCTCAGTGGTAGGCAGATGACGTGCAGTGGCGAGAATGGTAGGTGAATGAGAAGCTGAGGACGAGATAAAAGTCAGCGGTGGAGCGGTGTGTAGGAGTTCCCTCTTGTTAGCAGCACAGCCATGAACTGAGTCCATGCAGGCAGCTACGAGGTCGTCCACCATGCTGTCGAAGGCTGCCTCCAGGGCTCGAAGGTACTCGACAAGCATCTCAAAGGCCTCGTCTTGCTCTCCTCTGGGGCAAGAGAATGAGTAGTGACAGGTGTAAGGCACGTGGCATGGAAGGTAGCGGTAGAGACGGGTCTTCATTGCAGGAAGGACATCCCGAAGACGAGCTATCGCCTCGCGGGCTGCCATCTGCATAGCATGCCTCTCTGTAGGCATGGCTCTCCCCAAGAAACGGAAGCGGCACATCTCAACACGCCCTCCCCTGAATTTCACCGCGGCCTGGTGCATGGTCAGACTATCGTTGATCTTGTGCGGATAAAGCGTGAAGACTGGGTGCACGGATGGCCCCATCGCGACCTGAACGATGAAGGAGAGGAGTTTGACGAACCCCTCAGGCACGTTGGCGAATATTTGAGACTCGCAGTCGCTGCCGGCCATCTACAAAAGTAGGCAAAAATTCTGAGTGATCAGATCATAAATTTTTATGCTGACTGTCAGAAAAATGACTACCTTTGTAAAAATAAGAATAAACACTGTCATGCTAATAATTAAATTAGCGATTGCACCTAGTGGCTTCCTACAGTCAGCCTGACTCTGGTTACCAAGTCTGTCACGACCGACTTTTTCAATAAATAAATATTGAGAAAATCGATCTTTAAATCCCAGTATAGGAAAAATCATCCTCACTAGTAGACAAATACTTGATGAACAGAGGACCAGTAGCATTAAATGTATTACAGGGTTGATCTGAGGCTGCTCATCAATTTATTACAAACTCGCCAATATCTCACATAAGGGTAGTTATGACACATGGATGTGGTGGCATGCTACTAGCTCGAGGTAAAAAGTGGTGGATAACTTGACTCCTAACTGGCAGCTCATCGAGCGTCGAGGTGAGGCTCGATGAATTTATTTTTGGGGTTGCGGAAGCGGATAATACAATGACCAAAACAGGATCGCACGAGACTGACTGGGACTCCTCTAGGCGTCAGACTCGCTATCAAACTCTTCATCCATGAGATCGCCTTCATCAACATCTGGCCAAATCAACAAGCCAGGTGAGTACTTTGAAAGTACTCGCAAGACAGTTCGGACAAAAGATATAATCAATGAATGCATGAATGTGTCATGAATAGAAAAAATGATGCTCATACAACAACAATAATATTGCAGGACTTGATAAATAAAATAAATAACTGAAAACCGATCGGGTGTCTGGAGCGACGCCTCGAAAGGCAAATAAATAAAAGAAATGCCGCAGTCGGGCGTCTAAGCGACACCACCTAAAGGGCTTAAAAGAAATGCCGCAGTCGGGCGTCTTAGCGACGTCACAGAAAGGGCTTATAAAAGAAATGCCACCGTCAGACATCTGGGCGACGTCACAGACAGGGCTTACAAAAGAAATGCCACAGTCAGACATCTGAGCGACGTCACAGAAAGGGCTTATAAAAGAAATGCCACCGTCGGACATCTTGGCGACGTCACAGACAGGGCTTACAAAAGTAATGCCATAGTCAGACATCTGAGCGACATCACAGACAGGGCTTAAAATAAAAGTAAATACAAGTAAGCAACCGTCGGACGTCTGAGCGACATCACAGATAGGGCGTGTAATAAGCGTAAACAACAACATTAGTCCATCCACAAGAATAATCTTTAACCGGATTTATCACACCTGTATCCCACCGGGGTTTTGTCACTGAGACTGATATCTGACAAGATAAGATGAATATAGTACTTGACCAAGAACAAGATGATTTCAAGAATTTGAGACTCTGCAGAGTTTGGATGAACTGACCACAGCCAACGGATTTCCGTAGTCACGAAGGACTAGTTCCATTTATGGTATTTCAGTAGAAACACATTTAACTAGTACACACCCATTTCCCCTCACGATGCCAGGAATCACCCTGGACAACGTCCAAGAAAAACTTTGAGACGGGGAGGCCACAACCTCGAGTAGCATGGGTTCAAATTTCTATACGCGCTCTCTAAGGGGTGCCCCCCTCTCAGTCCCAACCGAAAACACCCATGCCCCCTGACCGGATGTCGGGCTTTAATCCAGGGCCATGGAACCCTCATCCCGGCCTCTCTATTTGGTGTGTACCAGGAAAACGATTTGCAACTTACTATGCCATATTCCTTTCGGAAGACATGTGACAGTACAGGAAGGAATGAATGGAAAATGTGATTTGTTTCACGATGACACGGGAGTCAAATAATCTGGCATAAGACTGGCATGTCACAACACTGCCATCTTACCCATCCTCATGCCAACACATGGCCATGCAACTATGTATCCAACAACATAATGCTTTCCGAAACTTACTTTCCACTTATGTGCATGAAATATAACATTCACAAAAATGTTCATAAACATGCCATGACTATACTAAAAATGCAACCATGCAACAACCACTAATCACATCAAGAGTTCAAACATGCTTGCCTGGTTCGAAGTAGTTGGAGTTTAACTGTGTGAAGTTTGCAGCTCCGTCACCTCCTCCGGTATCTACGGTATATGAAAAATACGTACGCAACGTAAATACCGTGAGTGTACGGAAAAGTGTTCCAAATATTTTTCAAATAAATATGACAAAAAACTAGATAGAAAAATAAAGATGACAGAAAAGGAATCAATCAAAAATCATTTTCTGTTAAAAAGTTATAAGAGTTTTGGTCCAAGGACGCATCTGTAATGAAACAGAAAGTTTCCAGGGGGCTCTGCAGAAAAGTCCAGAATAACGTTTCGTTTAAATGAAACGGCTGTGAGGCTGACAGGCGGGCTCCACCTATCAGGTTTGAAATTTCAAACGGAGAAAACAGAGCGCGACGGCGCCCGAGAGGTGCGGTGGTCGCCGGCGGCGATCCACGGCGAGGCAAGGTGATCAGGGGTTACCTTCGAGATCAGTGCACCGTTCCGCGTCTGTGGGTGGTGGTGGTGGTCGCCGGCGAGTACCGTGTCGACGGTGGCCCTTGCTCCGGTGGACGGCGGTTCGGGCAGTCGTGGATCTCGCCGGAGGGAGCTGCGATGTTCAAATTGAAGAGGGGGTTAGCCTACTGGAGGCGGTACGAGGCTACGGGCAAGAGCAGGGCGGCGGAGGAGTTCTCACCAAAGAGAACTTTGCCGGAGCCCGAGGCGGACGGAGGTGGCCGGAGTCGAAGAAGAAAGGCCCCTCGAGGCTCTCCCAGTGGCTAGGCGGGGTCTAGTGAGGTGGTGGAGTCGTGCGGGGGCAAGAGCAAGCTCGGGGGTGCTATTTATAGCCGGCCCGAGGCGGTTGCCGTGAACGGATAAGTCCGGCTGTTAATTATGGCGGCGCTATGGCGGGACGGTCGGCTTAGGGGCTTGAGCATCGCCTAGGTGGAGCAGTGGTGCCATTTCGGGGTCCAGCTCAGCAAGGGAGGGAGGTTTACGGCCTGCCCTCGACGGAACGGCCGCACGGCCCGTCGGCGGCAGAGAACGCGCTCTGCGCGTGCCAGGCCACGACGACGGTGCTGCATGCGTGCGCTGGCAAGGAGATGGCCATGCGGAGCTACCAGGAGGATTGGGCGGCGCCGAACGGCATTCTGCCGCGGTGTTGTCCCCTGTCGGCCATTACGGTGGTTCGGCCGCCACAAAGCACGCCGGCGTAGGCGGGCTAGGGTGCCACCGATGCCAGGAAGGCGCCAAGTGCGCGTGTGGAGCTCCGGACAAGCAGGCCAGGATGCGAGCATCGAGCCAAACGCACAGGGGGCATGTGACTGAAGTTCCGTCGGAGAAACGACACTGAACTTTCTAAATTTACTGAATATGAACAAAACAGTGCATGTCAAGTGTTCGACCGAATGATTCTGGTACCTAGGGACGTGTGGAGCTCCGGACAAGAAGGCCAGGATGCGAGCATCGAGCCAAACACACAGGGGGCATGTGACTGAAGTTCTGTCGGAGAAACGACACTGAACTTTCTAAATTTACTGAATATGAACAAAACAGTGCATGTCAAGTGTTCGACCGAATGATTCTGGTACCTAGGGATTTTTCCTTGAGGTGATTTTTGGTGGAGTGGTCTCTCATTGCAACTAGAGGTTGCCTGAATTTTGGTGGAATTTTTGGAGAAGTGTAGATATGAATTTCACCAAATTTGGCAAATCTGGTCCAAACTTGCAGAGAGTGAAATTAGAAATATTTGAAAAGAAGAAGAGTGGATCAAGATGGTTCTAGGTTGTGGGTACAAAGGACTATCCAGAGGTGTTGAGTTGAGGTCAAAAATCAAATGCATTGGGGTACTTGCTTTACAAATCACCTAGGCTCAAAAGAAAAGACAGAATTATTTTGGAAAGAGAAATAATTGGAATAAAATCCAAAACTGGATTTTATTAGTTTGGATAGAATGTTTGGGTTGCACCCAAGTGGGAGGAGGGGTTTTGGGGGAGTTTTACCATAAGAAGCATGGTAAACCAGAGTGGATCAAAATCAAATAAAAGACCAAAAATCAAAAACGTTTTCTTTTTTAAAAGAAACTAAATCCAAGAAAAGATTTTTGAGAGGGCAAACTTAGAAGAGGGTTTTTAGGAAGGGTTTAAATGACCTTCTTCAAACCAAGCAAGGCTCTTTCTGAAAACAAAAATCACAATTTTTTTGGAGTGTCACAGGTTGTTTGATTCGTAGGATTGTAAACCATAGGAATTTTTCCATATGATTCATTTGCACTAGATTTCATAGGAAACATCCCATCCACTCAAACCTCTTTGAAAGAATTCTGCGTTTTTTCTATGCACAATCAAACACTCGTACAATCCTGTAGGATTCAACACAACATTCCACTATAATCCCATGTTTTTCCTATTCACGCGTTCTTAGCTTTTTTATAAAAACTAATTTGAGTTTGAATGAGATGAACTATAAGAATTAAACGAAGGGTTACATCACGCATATATGACTAAGAGCTTACATGCTATAGTGTGGTATTTATTCATAATTTGGTTGCGAAATCTGATGCGTGCAATGCATGTGTAAATTACTAGTACTTCGAGTATGTGCAAAACATGTAAATTAGAATACCAATGGCACGATACACAGTGTCTCTCTTACAGTTCATGAAGCCACGTGGCACATGTGGAGGTGTTGTCGCGACCGCCTTGCATGGATTGATCACATTGACGTGCTGCTGGTTCCAGAAGAATGTAGTCGTCCTCCCTGAGCCATACTGGCGGTACATGCACGAAGAGAAGATGTGCACGCACGCCACACATGCACTCATTCCCTCGCACGCACACGCGGGTACACGGGCGGACGCAATCTTGTACCAAGATCCACCCCATGTGATAATTTGACGCGTGTAAAGTCGTTCACTTCATTGATGGTCAATTAATACAGCGCATGCAAATTGAGTGGACGTGAGGGCGGAAGAAAGACATTATTACTCCACTGCGCGCATGCGAGTAGTTAAATCGTGGGTTGCTAGTAGTACTTCCATTGGTCTCCTTCGTATTTTGTGCCAATTTTTGACAGTAAGACTAGCCACAATGTGTAGTAACATGCACTAGTAACATACACAAATCCCTAGACTATGTTACTAGCTTCATAGTGGGTAGTAACATAAGTGTGGTAACATGCAAAGCTTCATTTATTAGGTTATAGACTCATATTGCATTGGGACATGTGATGTTATAGTAACTACTAGCTAAGTTACTGTAACTACCTCTCTCCTCATTAACTCATTGCCACATAAGCACATTTGCTGAGTTGGACTCGATGTTACTGTTGAAGTTACTCCCACTATGGCTAGTCAACATAATATTTATGCATTTAAGCAGTGTAGTCTACTTAAAATTTATGTTCCACTAAACTCATCGGGAGCCATTTCGGGCCTCGAAACCAAATCCATCAATTAATCTTTACCTTGTTCCCATCATATTCGAAAGCCTGCTCACACCTACTAGTACTATGTACCAAACCTGAACGTGTTCCCACTATGCAGGTATTAGTACGACTAGTGCTAGTACTTAGGTTATAAAAAGGGGAACTACCTAACCGAAAATTACTCTACCTTTCCTGCTCATAAGTGCTTCTTCTTTGTCCGTCGTTGCCATGGCCGGTGAGCAGAGCTCTAGGTCGAGAACTACTCGTAACAAGGGAGCGGCAACCAAGGCCATGGAAAAAAAAGAGAGGGCTCGCCGCCATGTAGAGACCTCGAAAGATCTCTCACGGGCAGGTGATGGCTCCCAGGAGCGCCCTAGCCGCAGAGGTGAACATGCCGAGCCGGCGGAGCTGAAGTCGTTATCCCTCGACGGCATGCCCGATCAGCTCAATAAGCACCTCAATAAGCAGAAGGAGTTCATCCAAGGCTTGATGGAGTTGCGGAAGGAGATCCTCGACGACATGCCCGCTGAGCTCAATCAGCAGGGGGAGTTGACCGCCGGCTTGGTGATGCTGCTGAAGAATAGCATTGCCTCGGAGAAGAAGGCGACCAAAATCCTGCGACTTCAGGAGGACAAGGCGAAGCTCTGCCACGAGATCGACATGTTGAAGGAGAAGAACGCTGGCTGGAAGAAGCTACATGAGAATAGTAGTTCCTCGATGAAGATGCTGCAGGCCCTTGTCATGGAATAGAAGGAGGAGTTGGCGAAGCTCCGCATCGAGCACCCGGCTGCTGTCAAGGTACGTAATGCGGCCGTGGAACAGATGATGAAGGCTCGCGTCGAGAAATCCCGCATCATGGACAGATTGAAGAAGATGGCGGAGGAGATGCGCAAGGAGATGGAGGTCGTGGAGGCGATGAAGAAGCAGTTATGACTCCGCGGTGAATTAGATCATTTGGGGTGATGATCTTCCTTCTTCTTTTGCTGCTGTGTTTCATCTTTTGCTTCGGGTATTTTGCCACACGTGTCACGTTCTCTGTGAGGCATGAATAGAACAATGGTTTTTGTTTTTTGAGGGAATGAATAGAACAATGCTAATAATGAGATGACTAGCAAATTAGATCATTTTTTATTGCCATATGGCACTGGGCTACCATGTTTCGTGCTCCTCTGTCGCAGTACTACTCCAGTGGAAAACTTGAGTATACCGCACGCTTCTTTGCTCCTCCTCGATCAGGTCGTCGGCGCATTTATACGAGCAGTCAAATCACAAGCCCCACCTTCCAGCAGTAATGAGCCGTCAAATCACAAAGGCCCTCGCCTCTTGTGAAACCGACCAAGCTAGACTGCCCCGCCCTCTAGCCTTTTAAAATTTGTATACTTTTGTACAGCAATAGTATCGATGGATTGCGTCATGGAGCAAAACTTGAAATTAAAAAAAAGGTGGTACATATAAAGAGCGCTCGTCGCCAAATTATGCATATAGTACTATTAAAAAGTCTAGTCACAATAATGGTGTCCAGCACAACCCACCCCTCAAATAAAACTAAGCACCCTGGAATTCTTTGACAAAACTAAGCACCATGAAATTCTTTGACAACTAAACTGCTAGCTATATGATGTTGTCCATATATATTGTACGTATATAATGTGAATAAACGAGTGGTAGTACTATACCAACTAAAAGATGAAATGTAAGAAATACTAGTATGTACTTACTGAAGAGTTAAAGTAACAAGAAGAAACATAACATAGTTCTGCTGGGGGATCAGCACAACACACCCCTCAAATTAAATTAAGCACACCTGAAATTAAACTTTGCAACTATTCCGGTAGACACTGCATTAGAACCACCATGAGCAACGACACTGCCACCTTACTCGGAGTCCTCGTCCACGTCCTCGACTTCGTCCTTGTCCCTCTTCCTCTTGGCCGATACTTCTTTGCTTGAACCGCCAACTTGGTTGTTGCTCTTCATCCAACCCTTGTAGATATTGAAACAAAGGTAGCCATCCATTGCAGCGTACTGGATGTGGTCTATATCTAGCACATTCCGCTGCCATGCATGACGATGAAATGTGTATGGAGGTTTCTCCAGTTTACCATACGAAGGATGAACCATGGCTCCTGCGAGGGTCAGCATTGAAGGCTGATGAGAGGACACCAGCCGATTCTTTTGGAGGTCGAAGGTGTTGCCTACAACAAGGCCTATCCGACGCAGGACTTCTTTGTTGTTACCGAAGTCTACAGTAACGAATTTGACTAGGTTGCTCTCGAGGAAGTCCTTAAAATCCTGGCACTCAACATCGGCATGGCATATGTGGTAGACCAAGCATAAGTCATGCACGCAAACCTGGATCACGGCGGGCTTCTTCCTCTCTTCGTCCTTTAGATCCTTCTCTCGTCCCACGACTGTGGTGTACTCAACATCTAGCCCGGCGACCCACACATCATGTGAGTCTTCGAACATGCGTCTGAAGCGAGAAAGGCATCCTTTCACCGTCGCGGAGGAACGGGTGTAGATGACGTCGAACTCATCATCGGTGATGGTTCTAACCTTGTACTCACCACCGATCGGGGAGATTTGGGACGCCATGGATTTGGCAGGAGGGTTAGGATTAGTGGAACTGCCATAATGTTAATGGACGGGACGACTAGGAGCAAACCGCCGTAGTATTAAAGGACGTGCGGGGACAAGTAGGAGCGAACTGCCAGCGTGCGAACGGCAGGGTAGTGGCTTTCCATTCTCCCATGATACAGGCTTCCGAGAGCCCTTGGATCGGAGATTGAACGGTTGCATGGCATGATTCTAGACCAACGGGTGAATATCCTATCCTGGAGGGTTATTCTGCAAATTTTCAGCAACTTAGCATGCGACTGTTTGATCTCAGATCCAAGGGCTGCCAGCAGCCCATATCATGGTCGCGCCTACCACGACCGTCACGTCGCTCACGCGGTCGCGCCCTTGGAGATTTAACATGGTGCGTTAGTCTATCTGATGTTGGCATGTCATACATAGTCATCACTTAGTCACTCATACTGCAACAAGGTTGGCTATAAGGTTGGCTATAAGTATATTTTTTTACTCCTCTCTATCTCTTTCTTCGTACTCGCTCCGTCCCATAATATAAGAATGTTTTTGACACTAGTGTAGTGCCAAAAACGTTCTTATATTATGGGACACAGAGAATACTAGTATTTATTGCATTTGCCAAGGAGTGACCTCTTCCAATGAAATGGTGATGCTAAGTTTACTTCATTTAATTAGCTATAGACTCAAAATTGTCTTTTCACCTAGGTACACGCGCTTAGCACCATTTCTTCCTTGGGTCACCAAACTAGTCTCTCTCTTCTTGATTAACTTGCCACATCAGACTTTATGCCTATGTGGCAAGCTTAAGCACATGTAGGAGCAAGTAAGTTGCCCGTCCGTTGCACGGGAGAGTGAAATGCATTGATCGGGGTGCTATTTATTGTGACAAAGGATGTGGGGGTCATCTCATGTGCAACCGGGTCGACGTGTCAAGCATGAAATAATAGTGCAGAACGGCAGGGGTGACGCACCCCACTCGTATCGGCCCAGTGTTAGTAATGAGCAATGAGACGTCAAATCACAATGCCGCGCCTTCCCAGATGGACGAAGCAACCATTATTTCACACTTCGGTTCGACATCATCTCAAACCACGTACTAGTATTGCTTCGGCCTCGAGAGGGACACGCGCATCGCCTTGGTACATCATGACACGTGGACCGCATGACAGGCCATGCTCCCCCGCCGATCGCTGGGTAAAATCACCTCATTTTTACTATACTTCCTCCGGATCGGTTTACTACATGGCATGCACGTCGTTCTAGGTTGAGAATTTAACTGGCTATATATATATATATATATATATATATATATATGTGTGTGTGTGTGTGTGTGTGTGTGTGTGTGTGTGTGTGTGTGTGTGTGTGTGTGTGTGTGTGTGTGTGTGTGTGTGATGAACAGTACGCAAGCCTTTTAAAAAATGTATACTTTTGTACAATAGTACTCCACTATCGATGGATTGCGCCATGGAGCAAAAATTGAAATTTTAAAAAAAGGTGGTACATATAGAGAGCGCTCGTCGCCAAATTATGCATATAGTACTATTAAAAAAGCCAGTACATGCTTAATTGGGGTGCTAAATTCTATTAAAGAAATACTAGTACTAGTATGTACATACTGAAGAGTTAAAGTAACGAGAAGAAACATACCATAGTTCTGCTGGGGGCTCAGCACAACACACCCCTCAAATTAAACTAAGCACACCTGAAATTAAACTATGCAACTAATCTGGTAGACACTGCATTAGAACTTTAGAACCACCATGAGCAACGACACTGCCACCTTACTCGGAGTCCTCGTCCACGTCCTCGACTTCGTCCTTGTCCCTCTTCCTCTTGGCCGATACTTCTTTGCTTGAACCGCCAACTTGGCTGTTGCTCTTCATCCAGCCCTTGTAGATATTGAAACAAAGGTAGCCATCCATTGTAGCGTACTGGATGTGGTCTATATCTAGCACATTCCGCTACCATGCATGACGACGAAATGTGTAATGAGGTTTCTCCAGTTTGCGGTACGAAGGATGAACCATGGCTCCTTCCAGGGTCAGCATTGAGGGCTGACGAGAGGGCACCAGCCAATTCTTCTGGAGGTCGAAGGGGTTGCCTACAACAAGGCCTATCCGACGCAGGACTTCTTTGTCGTTCTTAAAGTCTACAGTAACAAATTTGACTGTTTTGTCCTCGAGGAAGTTCTTAAAATCCTGGCACTCAACGTCGGCATGGCATATGTGGTAGACCAAGAAAACGTTATGTACGCAAACCTAGATGACATTGAACTCATCGCCGGTGATGGTTCTAACCTTGTACTCACCGCCGATCGGGGAGATTTGGGACGCCATGGATTTGGCAGGAGGGTTAGGATTAGTGGAACTTCCGTAATGTGAATGGACGGGACGACTAGGAGCAAACCGCCATAGTATTAAAGGACGTGCGGGGACAAATAGGAGCGAACTGCCAGCATGCGAACGGCAGGGTAGTGGCTTTCCATTCTCCCATGATATGGGCTTCCTAGAGTCCTTGGATCTGAGATCGAACGGTCGCATGGCGTGATTCTAGACCTATGGGTGAATATCTTATCCTGGAGGGTTATTCTTAAAATTTTCAGCAACTTAGCATGCGACCGTTTGATCTCAGATCCAAGGGCTGCCAGCAGCCCGTATCATGGTCGCGCCTACCACGACCGTCGCGTCGCTCGCGTGGTCGCGCCCTTGGAGATTTAACACGGTGCGTTAGGCTATCTGATGTTGGCATGTCATACATAGTCATCACTTAGTCACTCATGCTACACAAGGTTGGCTATAAGGTTGGCTATAAGTGTATTTTTTTACTCCTCTCTATCTCTTTCTTCGTACTCCCTCCGTTCCATAATATAAGAACGTTTTTGACACTAGCTAGTGTAGTGTCAAAAACGTTCTTATATAATGGGACACAGGGAGTACTAGTATTTATTGCATTTGCCAAGGAGTGACCTCTTCCAATGCAATGGTGTTGCTAAGTTTGCTTCATTTAATTAGCTATAGACTAAAAATTGTCTTTTCACCTAGGTACACGCTCTTAGCACCGTTTCTTCCTTGGGTCACCAAACTAGTCTATCTCTTCTTGATTAACTTGCCACATCAGACTTTATGCCTATGTGGCAAGCTTAAGCACCTGTAGGAGCAAGTAAGTACAATACCATCTTAGGCTGTGCACCATGACCAAGGAGGAGGAGAAAACAGGAAACGTTAACATTTATTTGCTAATTAATAGTATTGCATGTAATGAACTAACTACTGCATGTCGTGTTTGATAGTCTCAACTCATTAAAAGCATGCACACCCTTTATCTCTTATTGGTTGATATGTCAAGAAACAAGAAACGAGGTAGAAGTTAATGCACCGCGCCTAAGTGTTTTGCGATTATTTGATTTTCGTAAGATGACTTACACACCTAGACGGAGGGTGCGCTTTACATGGCATTTTTGCATATGTGGAGGAAAGAGAGGCAAGGAAAAAGTGGAGAACTGGGCTCTCATGCAAGAGCCAACCTCTACTACTACATGGTGGAGCATTGGGAGAGGCACCTGTATGGAGGTGGTCAGGAATCGGGAGACTCACGCCGGTCATAGCGCCGCAGTTAAAATGATAATGGCAAGTTAAATCACGGGGCCCCACCTGTCCAGCAGTAACTCGCTGTCAAATCACACGGCCCTATGTTTGCAGCAGCCTACTCCCTCGTCTTCTCGCGTCTCTGTCGGACCGACTAGGCGGAATTGTCCCGCCGCCTACCGGGCAGGAAAAGCCCTTAAATAGTATACAGTATACTAATTTTGTATCCATGGATTGCGCCCGCGCAATGGAGCAAAGCGTCTAGAAAACGGCGGTACACATGTACGGAGTATACAGCACACACGTCGCGTTCGCGTCGCACCCCAGACGATCGGTCGGTCCGGCATGCTGCTCTCCGAATGGAACACGCGTCATATTGCGTTCGCACACACATGTGGGACGGCAATTGAGAACCGACCATAGGCACACTCCCCGGCCCCGCAAGTAGGGTGACTTAATAGAAGAGGGAGACGAGCGATAGTACTAGAGAAGTGTTGTACTATGTTGGTGCCTGGACGATCCCTGCAATACACAGAAGATCAGTTCGTCCATGCATGTGACCAGACTCCAGCAGACACGCCTGGATTGGCTATCATCTACATATCGTGCAGGCTGTGTTGTACATGGCTGTAGTTGTGGTGAAAAATCTAAAAAAAGATTTCTTGTCATCTCCAAAATTATGTGTCATGTGCTTCGGATCACTGCGAGGGTTAAACAGCGACAACTGAGTTGGGCTAGTCATTGGGGGCACATGCACGAACAGTGACTACTCGGCTGCCATCTAGGTCAAGCCGGCTATGTTAATTAGGACATCTATCGACGGACCCCTTTTCTACGAGTTTATCTTTAATTTGAGCATTGTTCCTCGTCTAGTTTTTCCATCGGGATTCATGTTGTCTCCTTTCGGCAGTGAGGTTATGATTTCTTGTCATGTGGCATTTTTTCGCATTATATGTTATAATCTGGCGCTTCAGATCAAAATGACGACAACTGCGCCTCCGGGCGACGTGCATGAAGACTTCTCGACAGTCATTGACGAGGTCAAGCCGGCTCCGGTAGACAAAAGAAAACTAAGTACTACTCCACTATATAGGCAGGAGCCTCCGCGCTTGCTTGCTAGTGTTGCTCTCTTCACACTGTCTCGGCCTCTCCAGATCTAAACATGACAGCGGTGGCCACACACTCTCTCTCTCTGCACACCGCTAGTCACAGATCCAGCCGGATCCTCTCCGCCAGGGAAGGTGAGAAGGTGCAATGTTCACGTGGTCGTCCTCGGCGACGGCTCTTACCCACTGCTGGGCGCGTCCGTTTCAGCCTGCCTTGCAGTTCTCTCCCAAGCACCCCTGGCAAGGGAGGGCCTCCGACCCCTTCTTCCTCGCTGCCGTAGTGTGGGCAGATCTGGCCTCCCGCCGCCCACCTAGCGACATCCCGGCGACCATCAGGTATAACGTCCTTCGAAACCGGCCTTGCTCTACTCCTCAAGCTCCTGACGTTGCTACATTTGTAACTTTTACTATTTCTCAGGCCCCCTCGTAGATAGGATCGATCGGCTGTTCGAAAACCACCTAATTTTTTTACGTTTAAGAGGTAAAACTAGTTCATGCACTCAAATCTAGTACTACTTGGTTCAAACAAGGAAGAAAGGGGGTGGGGGTGGGGGAGGATTTGTTACCTGAATCTAGGACTTGGTCGAAAGAGGAAATAATGGGGGCGAAAAGTAGCAGAGACTGGCTATCCAACTAGTCTCTAGGTCTAAAAGGGGAATAAAGGGAAATGCAGTACAAACTCAATATAAACCCGATCTATTGGTTAAAAAAGGAAAGAAAGTGGGGACTGGGGGACAAGTCAACAGAGTAAGTCCAGCACTAGATTTGCTAGCCTCACACAGTATAAGGTGGCTATACCGAACAAAAATGGGACCAACCCAGATATCATGTTCTGATGTTTGTTGCCCCGAGCCACTCTTATGTAATGCCACTGGTAAAATGTAGCAGTTGCACTGTTAAAAGTAAGGACACATTAAACCAATGTTGTTTTCAATGTAATGCCTCTAGTAATATGAATCAATGGCACTTCTTTACATGTCCTGCTAAAATTCCCCATTAAGATAAGTTGGTTCTTTTCGTTAGAAATGCAACTGTCCTGGTCTGCCTACTCTCCCGTGCCCAAAGTAATGTCGTATTTAACGGTTGTCATAGTTAATCCTGATGGCCACACTAATATCTAGCAATGCCACTGCTTTTGAAATTGCTACTGTCCTTGTAGGATTGTCATTCAGATAAGGAACATGCTTCTTTTCATTTGATGCATGTTTCATCACTTGTTACTTGTTAGTCACCCTCCTTCCACCTTTTTTGTGCAAACAGAGGTATACATTTTACGCTCGATCTTAGTTGAACTGCGCAAATGATATCCAAATTATAGTTGAGCATTCCAGAAGATTCACAACCAACCTTGATGTTGCTCAATTTTATTGCAACTAATGAAGAAGAAGCTTTGTGGGTTTTGTTTTCTGATGGAAATGGAACCGGGGCAGGAGCCCTTTTCTTAATTTTTTTTGAAGAAGAAGCTGCTAGTTCACGGGACATTGCTTCATTTTAGGTGAACTGCACCAAAAGGTTCCATGAATTGAATCATCCATGTTGGTGACTGAAAGAGCCAGCTTCAGCATCCCAGTCTAAGCACCCCCCGGCCTCCATCCTTGTGACGGACGGTACACCTCGTTTGCCACCTGCTCGACCCTAGTGTCACTGATAAAATGAAGTAATAATACAGTTAAAATAGAGCGAGTGTCATCTCTATCATTTCATTTCCAATGTAGATAAAGAAAGTGCTTCTTTTTGTTAAAGTATGTTTCATCAATTAGTCCCATTGTTAATGTTTAAGCGTTTCTACAAACCGGGGTGCTTAATTTTAGTTGATATGTACAAAAATAGAGATTTGAATGTCTCAAGGCGCCTCCTTGTACTACTGCTGTACACTGATGTTCATCACTGGCAGAAGGTGTATCTGGGAGACTTGGGACGATGTCTAGTATGAGGCGTACTGTATGAGGCATCGCAGGTCCCATCTCGCCCTCGCAGCATGGCATACTATTATACTATCGCAATATTTTCTTCTATTTATTTTATGTGTTTCATCAACTAGTGCCACTATAATGTAATCACGCTTTTTCATTATCTGTGCAAACAGGGTTATTCAGCTGCATTTTGGTGGAACTGCACAAATGTACGTATGGAACCGGCATATATGTAGTGTGCAAGGTGTGCCAAGTAAAAATTACTGACACCAACCATGCTGCATGCATGCATTGGCATCCACCACAACCAGTGGGATGTGTGGCGCTCCCTGTGGACGGATCTTTCTCGGCAGCAAATCCTCTAACCAAATACTAGTAGCTTATATTGGCAGTTTTCTAGGGAGTACTCTTTTCTGAAAGAAGCACCAATCTATTTTTCTTTATTTGTACACTGTGTCACAACTTTGACCCAAAGGTCCAGAGCTATTTTAGGGTGATTGGCGTAGTACTCGGAGACTGATTGTAAGCATGATTTTCATTAGCTGTCACACTGATTGTAAGCATGAGCAGGTGGAAGATTAGGTTAGTGCGAAGCTTACCTTAAACCCTACCACCGCCGTTGAAATGAGGCGAGCGTCGAGGAAACAGTGCAGAACGTCGGGGAAGCGACGAAGTGCCATCCGGCCTCCTCTTGCGGTGGGAGAACGGATACTCCTGTGGCTCCGGCTGGCTCTGCACCCTCACGAACGGCACACCATACTCGATCGATTCGTTATCCTCTAGGTGCTCGACCTTCGACCTGTACGCCCACCACCTCCGCCTGACTGTCGCCTCAGGCGAATCTGTCTGCTCCATCGCCCATAGGAGATACTCGATGAACTCAGAGGACTGCGGCGTGACTGCCGCTGATGAGTACATGTACATCGCCGCCCTCATCGCTGCCGTCTTGCTCTTACGCATACATTGCCACATGGCCCCCACCGTCCTCGAAATCTCTCACTCATTGTCAAACCAACTAAGGATCTCCTTCAACCTGGCTACCTTTGCCTGGTCGCCGCCGGCGATCTGACTGATTCCCTGCTGCATCCTCTCCATAGATGTCGTTCTGAGTGGTCCGGTGCTAGCTTTGGAAGATGGGAGGAGAGACGGTGGTCTTGCAATAGAGAAGAGGGAGAGGAGAGGAGGTGGTTTTGGAATGGAGATGATGGATAGGAGAGGAGGTGGTTTTGCAATGGAGAGAAGATCAGAAGAGGGAGAGGCGAGACGGTGGTTTTGGAATGGAGATGATGGAGAGGAGAGGAGGTGGTTTTGGAATGGAGATGATGGAGAGGAGAGGAGGTGGTTTTCCAATGGAGAAGCTCAGAAGAGGGAGAGGCGAGACAGTGGTTTTGGAATGGAGATGATGGAGAGGAGAGGAGGTGGTTTTGCAATGGAGAAGACGGAGAGGAGCGTGCGGCAGCGATTTAGGATTGGGCGAGAGGGCCGACGCGCTGTGACTGGAACAAAATCAAAATCAATTTACCCTTCAATTAAGAAAGTGACCCCACATTAACTAGTCTCCCTTTTATTCTGGGTCATAATTGACCATCATTTTCACACATAAAATATATGTTGTACGTTGCAAAAATAATATAATTTGAAAGTACATTCAGATACGAACCAAACGATACAATTTTTGGTGACATGCATTCACATTTTGCTTGTCACATACAGTACGTGGTCAAACTTTGACCCAAAATACGCAAAACAACAAAAAAATACTTCCAAGACCAGCGCCGCTCTTCCGCTCTTCTCCTGTTCCAATCTAAATCCGCCGCCGCTCCTCTCCTGTTCCAATCTAAATCCAGCGCCGCTCCTCTCCTCTTCCATTTCAAAACCACCGCCCCTACTCTCCTGTTCCAGTCCAAAACCAGCGTCGCTCCTCTCTTGTTCTAATCCAAAACCAGCGCCGCTCCTCTCCTCTTCCATTCAAAAACCACCGCCGGCGAGTGAAGGTGCTGTGGAAAAGTAGATCGATGGAGGAGTACAACCGATATGTGAGGATCGCAGACGGAGACCCTGTGAAGCTAGCTAGGATGTTGGAGATACAGTCTTGGTTTGACAACAAGGACCAACTAGCGGCGACGGCGACATCCATGGCCAAATATCCGCAACAGAGTGAAAAGGCAGCAATACTCCCGGAGGGAGTCGCGCCGGAGTACATAGAGCAGCTCCTTTGGGCCATGGAGCAAATAGATTCACCGAATCCGATCGTGAGGGAGCGGTGGTGGGAGTATCGATCCCAGATGGAGCATCCACCAGAGATTGAAGGATCGAGCATCTACAGGGTGCCGTTTATGAGGGTGTCCTGCCAGAGCGAGCCGGTGGAGTCTTCGTCGACCGAACCCAACTGCAAGAGGAGAAAAGCAGTTGGCCCGACGATGCTTCCCCGCCATCGTCTCCCTCGCCGTTCACATCGTCTCACGGGGCGGCTGTCTGCCGCCGAGGAATAGGAGGGGACTGCCCCCCAGCCCAATAGTCGGGCAGGTTGTGAATTGTCAGGAGGATCTTAGGGTTGTCAGTATTTGCAGGTTGTGAATTGTGTTTTGTGTTGTGTATTTTGAGAGTACTTTCAGATATGATTGTCTTTGGAATTTCAGATTTGCAGTATTGAGCATATGAAGCATTTTATGAATTCCAGAGATCTATTTTTAGCACTTAAAAAATGTAGTTTCATAGGAGTATAAAAGTGCAGACGATAAGAAACTGCAAGTTTCAGTTTCAGATAAGAAACTGCAAGTTCAGTTTCAGATAAGAAACTGCAACTTTCAGAGGCAGAGCATTTATATTAACACGGCCTTTTCAAATAGGGTTAACATCATGTTCGAAGTTTTATTCGTGGTCGAAAATGGAACTACCAGCCAGTTAACATCATGCTGATCAACATTCATGCATAGCACATCTTCATATGATGCACAATCAAAATGCCCACACAATGTTGAGTGTGCAAAACAAAGAGAAAACGAGGGACGGAGTTTTGGCAAGTGTTGGACGTGGTTTTGGGCTACCCCGTCTAGGCTTTCATTTTTAACATGCGCAGCCCACGACCTCAGATGGGAGGGCCTGTTTGTATTTTCTTAGGGCCGTCATGTATCGACCTGCCTATGGACCTCCCATCCGAGGTTTTATTTTTGGCAGCCCTATTTATGTATTTTTTTTGAAGAAAACGCAGCGGTCTGTTCTATTTTTCTATATAAGAATAGGAACGCCAGGTACAACTTATGTTTCCCTTTTAACTATATTATATATATTTAAATTATTTTATATGTTATTATATATTATTTTTATTGTCATCATATATTTAACAGATACTTATATATGTAAGAAAACAATATCCCACATCTTATTAACTTATAAAAATAATTTCTTAACAAATAAAATCCTGGATTGTTTTGGCACGAAAATCCTAGTGATTGTGTACAAAAGCTTGGTAAGATTTAAGGACGAATGTAATATTATCACTTATTATTTAAATATATTTATAACAGAATGTTAGCCCTTTTTTATTTTTTGATAACATTGCTGGCCCAACCCAACATTATAATTAGAATCAGCCCAGCAAAATCGTGTATCTAGATAAAGTGCAAATGGCCTGTAATTTTTTAGGAAATAAAATAAATGGGCCGCATGAAAGCTACATTAATTGTTCACCCAGCCCAGCTAATGGCTGTAATTCAAAAAAAAGATCAAATTGACTGTAAATTCTACCGTGCAGAAAAAGACTGTAAATTCTGAAAAAATGGGTTGAATACGTGCCACATTTGTGGAGGCTGAAATGTGGGCCAATAGGTCGAAGCCAACGCAAGTCTTTGTAAATTTAGTCAACAAATGATTCTGACATGTTAGCCATTGGATTTACATCCAACGGCCGGCATCCATCTTCAATCTCTCGTCTTCTTCCTCCAGTGCCGCTGGGACCACCTCCGGCCTCCTGCTGCTAGCAGCTCTCCTTAGCACGCTTCGCTATGAAGCGCTACTCCATCGTTGGCCAAGCCATCCCTCCAACCCTCCACACATCCTGTTGTTCTCCACCGACTGTCGAACCACACCGCACTAGAACCAATTAACCCTCGTACACCTCTCCGTCTGCGACTCTACTCCCATGTCTTCCCATCTCCGGCCCGTTGCTGTCTGGGGCCTCGCTGTCGTGATGCGCTCGGCACGGCATGGTCAACGAACGACACCATCGGAAGTAGGATGTGCGTGGAGAGGCTGACAGCTGGGTCCATGGCCGCACACAAGGAAATGCCTCCTTATTACGCGCAAAATAATGATTCCTCCACCTGACATCTGGGACCCATCGGATGGGCCTCTGTATTTCGCGAAAAAAACATGCCCCCCGCTGACTTGTCAGACCCACCAGCTATCTTCGCACGCAAGGAAGTGCCTGCTTATTACGCACAAAAAAATGAATACTCCCCCAGCCAGGTGGAACCCAGCATACTGGGAGGCTGACTTGTGGGGCTACCAAGTTAACAGGGACGGAGGGCTTTGTCAACTTAGTCAATATGAACGATTCTAGCTCCTGTTACCATATGATGTTCATCCAACGGTTGGAGTGCTTCTTCAACCTCTGGTCTTCTTGCTCCAGCCGCCCAAACCAGCGCTGGTCGTGCCGCGTGCTCCTGCCTCCCGTGGCCGGCTGTGATGCCACGAAGGCCTCACCGCCCCCTACTACTCCCACCGCTGGTCAGGCCATCCCTCTACTCACCCACACCCCCTGTTAATCTACGGCAACAACAGCCTCACACCGCAGCCGAACCAGTGAACCCTCGTACTCCTCTTCGCGTGGGCATCCACTGCTGCGTCTTCCCCGGCTCCGAGTCGTCCCCTTCCTAGGCCTCAGGGTCGTCCACCACCGTGGTGCTCTCGGCGCGGCGTGGTCAACATGGTCAAGGAACGACTTCCATCGGACGTGGACTGTACGTGGAGAGGATGACAGCTGGGTCCATGGTCGCAGCAAGGAAGTGCCTCCTTATTACGCACAAAATAATTATTCCTCCACCTGACAGCAGGGACCCACCGGACGGGCCACTGTATTTCGTAAAAAAAACGTTTCCCCCCTGACTGCTGGGATCCACCAGCTACACCTTCGCACGCAAGGAAGTGCGCCCGGGCAAAAAAAAACGATTCGCCCCCCTGACTGCTGGGACCCACCAGCTACATCTTCGCACGCAAGGAAGTGCGTCCGGGCAAAAAAACGATTCGCCCCCCTGACTGCTGGGACCCACCAGCTACATCTTCACACGCAAAGGAAGTGCGTCCGGGCAAAAAAATGATTCGCCCCTCTGACTGCTGGGACCCACCAGCTACATTTTCGCACGCAAGGAACTGCCTGATAGTCGGGACCCACCTGGTCAAAGCATACGTAGCGTTGTCATTCTGGTTGCGAACTTGTACGTACATATATACTGGTCGATGTAGAGGCGCGCACGTGTTGTAGTAGAGGCACGTACGTGTCGTAGTAGGCGCGCACGTAGCATGTACACATATGTACAGCGGCGAGGGTGCAAGAAAGAAAATACGGCCACGTACGTACATATGGGCAGGGTCTCTAACGCCTATCACGCATACGTACATGGCTGGGTTGGAACGGACAAACAGCATCGTCGTCGTGTTCATGGGGAGCCAACCGGCTGGGTCGGAACGGAATGCGTGGTCGTGTTCATCGGGAGGACTTGGACGGAACAGGCGATGGAAACGAGGCCTGGCGTACCGCACAACGGAGGAAACGGCCTTGTGTTCGACCGGCCACGTTCGAAACAGGGTCCTATTGATCGGGAGGGGCCTGGCGTACCGAAAAACGAAGGAAACAGACCTCCTACGGTCGAAACGGGGGTCCTGTTGATCGGCAGGGGTGTGGCGTACCGCAAAACGGAGGAAATGGACCTCCTACGGTCGAAACAAGGGTCCTGTTCATCGGGAGGGGTGTGGCATACCGCAAAACGGACAAAACGGACTTGTGTTGGAGCGCTATGGTC
>NC_041389.1:339728044-339745613 GCF_002162155.2 Triticum dicoccoides | reverse complement strand
CTGCAACGCTCACTGTTCATCCAATCGATCGGCTTCAGTTAGCAGCAGTAGCGAAGGAATCGCTCCATCGGGTTCAGTTAACAGCCATCGATCGATCCCTCGGGTTCAGTAACACGTAGCCTGCAGTGCAATCGCTTAGGTTCAGTTAGAACCCAACGCCTCGCTGGGCTTCAGTTAGAGCCAACGCCTCGCACACACGCGCGTACCTATACGAGAGAAACGCGCATCGCTCTCCTACCGTAACCGGCAACTCCCCGAAATTTTCCTCCCCCTCGCTTCTACCATGGTTTTTTTCCGTCATGGACGGCCCAAAGAATGTCATGCAGCTGCGTCTCCGGCCCGCCCAGGACGAAAAACCCATTTTCTGTCATGATTTTTTTTCATAGAAGTAGGATCCCACCACATCTATGATGATACCGGGTTTTGTCCCAATTATCGTCATAGAAGTGCCATATGTATGACCGAAAAAAAATTCCGTTTGGCCCAAAATGTCACGGATGTGTCTTTTTTTGTAGTGATTGCATGTGTTTATCCCTCTACATCATGTCATCTTGCTTAATGCGTTACTCTGTTCTTATGAACTTAATACTCTAGATGCAGGCAAGAGTCGGTCGATGTGTGGAGTAATAGTAGTAGATGCAGGCAGGAGTCGGTCTACTTGTTATGGACGTGATGCCTATATACATGATCATGCCTAGGTAATCTCATAACTATGCGCTTTTCTATCAATTGCTCGACAGTAATTTGTTCACCCACCCTAATACTTATGCTATCTTGAGAGAAGCCTCTAGTGAAACCTATGACCCCCGGGTCTATCTCTTATCATATTTGCTTTCAATCTACTTTATTTGCATCTTTACTTTTTGCATCTATCTTATAAAATACCAAAAATATATTTATCTTATCATACTATCTTTATTAGATCTCACTTTCGCAAGTGGCCGTGAAGGGATTAACAACCCCTTTATTGCGTTGGTTGCGAGTTCTCAGTTTGTTTGTGTAGGAGTGTGGGACTTTTGAGGAGCCTCCTACTGGATTGATACCTTGGTTCTCAAAACTGAGGGAAATACTTACGCTACACTTTGCTTCATCACCCTCTCCTCTTCGAGGAAAACCTATGCAAGCTCAAGACGTAGCACCAGCCTGCCTACTCGCGATCCTCCTAAGCCTAGCACGTCAAGCTCAAAGGGACAAAGAGACAAGAAAGTTTTTATCCTGGTTCGGGCCACTGTTGTGGTGTAATACCCTACTCCAGCGTTTTTAGTGGATTGCCTCGGAGGGCTGGGGATGAACTAGTACAGTGGATGAACATGCCTCAGGAGGTGAGGTGTTCTTGAGCTGGTGTGGTGTATGCTCATTCTACTTGTCTGATCCCCTTCTATGGTGGTGGCTAGTCCTATTTATAGTGGCCTTGGTCCTCTTCCCAAATATGAGCGGGAAGGAATCCCACAACGTCCAGATTTGAAAGGGGACAAGTAGTACAGTCTATCCTGACAAAAGTAGTCTTCGCCTGCGAAAAGCCTCTGGTCATGACGCTGCAGTGGGCTCGTCGATGACCTCCGTCCTGACGTCCTGGCGGTCTTGGTCTTGTTGCACCAGAATGTAAACCTTTGGCTGGTTCTTCGGGACTCCGCGCCTGTGGCTTGCCTCCTTTGCACCGAAGAGGAAACCTGCACTCTGCGCCCGCCTGGCGCCCGCCTAGTGCCCGCCTGGCCATGGTCATCATGGCTCACGTCAGCTGAGCCTCGTGAGGTACATTGCCTAGAACTCTCCGCACCTCAGGAGCCAGCCTGAGGAGGCCGATTCCCTCGGGGGTCTTGGCATTGTCCGCCTCGCGAGGCTTGGCCCCTTGCGAGGGTCTTGTAGTGCTGGTGTTGGAGCTGGCCCGTACCAGGCCGTTGATGGAGCCACGTGGTGGGACGCATGCAGGCAGGGCTGGATACCCCCAAACCCAAGACGCCGACAGTAGCCCCCGGGCCCAAGGAATGCTCGAACTTGGCTTCCTGGCGAAGCCAAAGGGAAAGTGTGGAGCACCACAGGCCCTAACAGCCTGCGTTCTTGAAGACACATGGCGGTTAATAGGGCGTGGGCGTCTCCACTTCCCCATGCCACCTTGATATCCGGCAGACCCAGCAGCTGCCCGTTGTTAGTGCAGCTCGCCCTTCGCAAATTACCATGCTCGGCTCTTGTTTCCTCCTGCCCAATCTTGCCGCCGCGTCCATAGATCCGGCGATGGTGCCTCGCCCTCTTTTAGTACTTGCCATGGCCCCCAAGCCGAGGAAGAAGAAGGGAAACCCGCTCGCCCCGGCCAGTCCTCCGCCGGCCCTGGAGCCAACCCTTGAGAAGTCGACTGTGATCAATGTGGAGGGGCTAGACAAGGTTCGCCATGCGCTCACCGCCGGTTCCAATGGGGGTGGGGGCAACGGCTGTCCGCCCTGCATCTTGGAAAACTAGGGAGATGAGCGCCACTGAGATCCCCATCTATCTCCATTCTCTTCTTGCTCGGTTGATTCCTCCTTTCTCCCCTTTCTTCAATGTTGTGATGTCGCATTACCAGATCCATCTGCTACATCTGGATCCTCGCTCTGTCATCCTTCTCACCGTCCTCGCCTTCCTCTGCGAGGCCATGGTAGGCATCACTCCTTCCGTGGCCTTGATTTGCCATTTCTTCTCGCTTCGGTTGGTCGACGCCCGCCAATGCTCTGGGTGCGCGACCTTTGAAGCCATTGCCATGACCACTAGTTCGGGGATCGACAACGAGCTCTCGCCTGCTGCGAGGGGATTCGGAAGCAGTGGCTTCTTATGGATGTCCGCGCGTTTAGCCCCCTGCTCTTGACACCTGGGGCGCCGGCCTCGCCTAGCTCTGGCTGGTGCCATGAGAGGCTCTCCGTCTGGAGTCTTGCTTTTGTCTGGAAGAGATTAGCGAGGCTTTAGGAACTGGAGGTGACGGCGCCAATGGTGGTGAAGTAATTCGTAAAGCAGCGCATTGCTCCCCTCCAGCGCCATTCTCGCCCAATGTGGGACTTCATAGGCGTCGGAGATTCGATGAGGCTGCAGAGGCCATCACTTGCTGCAGACACCTTGGGCATGGTGCTCAAGCTTCTGACCGGTGAGTCCGAGCCTGCTGACCTTCCGGAGGGGGGTGGCTTCCTTCTCTATCTGTGCTCGAACAAGGCGGCCTTCGCTGGGCAGATGCCCCTGTTCTACGAGTGGGGGTTGCTCCCCGAGGGCCTTGAGGGGCCTCGTGAGAACCCCGTCTTTGTGGCCTCTCTCTTGATCGACCCTGCCGCCGCGCCCCGAGTGTGAAGGCAGGGGGGCGCGCACCTCCATCAGCTGTCGAGAGCTCCTCTGGAGGCCCGGCCCCGCTAGTGGCTCAGGAGGCCGAGGCTTCTGGGGCCCTGGAAAGAGCTGCCGCAGAACCGATGCAACCCCAAGCTCCGGAGGCAGAGGCTTCTAATGCCCAGGGTGGTGGCATTAGAGTGGCTGCTTACGGTGAGGATCCCACCAACGGCCCTAGAGTCGTGAGCCAGAAGGTCTTGCCGGCTGCCCCTGCCCTTGGGACCCCCGCCCCAGATGCCCCGTCGAGTGCTCCCCCTCCGAAGGATCGCCCGTTGGGGTCTGGTCGGCCCCACCTGTGCCTTGAGTCGC
Source organism: Triticum dicoccoides (assembly GCF_002162155.2). NCBI lineage: Eukaryota > Viridiplantae > Streptophyta > Magnoliopsida > Poales > Poaceae > Triticum > Triticum dicoccoides. Next base: position 339,741,965 of record NC_041389.1, on the reverse strand, counting down.
TCTTGAAGAGGAAGAGGTTCCCGTGCCGCAACGACGGCAACCGTTGGCCACTAAAGCCGAGGAGATACGTGGCTGCCCATGAGTAAGTACCTTTGCTCTTGATGTCCTCGCGTGCCGCATTTTCTCATGGCTGGGATTTTGCAGGGCCCCCGCGAAGGAGAAACCTCGGGAGGTAGGAATCCCCAAGGATTTCGGCTAGACGCACTCGTGCAGCCCCCAGCGCCCTGATCCTGCGCGGGGTGTGGGACCAACTCCAGTAAACATGACGTTGCAAGGGTGCCCGGGAACCGGGCCCCATGCTACCTCTCCCCGCGACTCTGCCCGCAAGACAGGGGGTGTACCTGTGATCCTTCCTCTTGTCATTGCCAGAAGTGGGGTGCCCTCCGGGTGGCCTTCGTCTTCAAGCTGTGGGGCTACACCAGCTAGCCCCCGGCAGGCGGCTGGCGGAGCACCCAACACCTCCCGAGCGGCCTCCAGAGCCAGCGAAGGTCTTGGCAATGAGCTCACGCTCACACGCGGGCGCAGTGCTGTGCGCTTCGGGCTCTTCGGTGAAGCGATGCGTGCGATGGTCCATCTTGGCAGGGAGCTTGACAATGTGGATACCAGGCTTGAGGCAGAGAACCGCCACCTGGAGGATGAGTGGCAGTGGCTGAAGGTTGCCATCAACCTCGGGAAGCTTCAGCACGACGAAGCTGAAGCGCGCGTGGCGGCCTCGCTTGCGGCTACTCGCGAAGCTTGCGCCCGCACAATGGAAGAGACCGAGGCGGCCAACTGCCGTTGTGAAGCGGCTTAGGAGCGGGAGCGAGATCTTCTGTCTTCAAATACGGCTCTGCAGCACGAAGTCGAGGAGCGTCGTGCCCTGCTTGCCTCCTCACCAGGCGAGGTGACCTTTACCAAGGCAGAGCTCTTGAGGTGCCACGAAGATGTGATGCTGGAGACCGTGGACCATAGCTTGGCGTTGGAGAGGCTGGAGGTGAGGGAGCGACAGGCTGCCATGGCTGAGGACGCCGTTGCTGCCCGAGAAGTTCAGGTCCAGCTGGAGGTGGAGGAGAGGGTGGCGAAGGCGCGCGCTGAGTTGGTTGGGAGACACCGCCTGGACCTGGAGCTGCTCAAGGCCAAGCTTGAGGGTCGGACTTCCGCCCTGAAGACTGAGCTTCAGTCTTTGAAACAGCGTGAGAGCGCTTCTCAAGAAGCCCTAACTTCTTATGAATCTGCCTTGGCCTCCACCCGAGCCGAGCTATCTTCTCTTCAGCAGCAGATAAAGGACACCTTGGCTCTGGCGGAGAGGACCGCGGGTGAAGCGAATTGCCGCCAGATGCTGCAGCGCGAGCATGCCTAGATGCTTCAGGGCCTCAGACTCAGAGCGAACTCCGCCCTGGGCACCATTTGCAACGAGAGCTCTCCACACCCGCATGAGAACGACTATGCTAACCACCTGAACTTCTTCACCGACATTGTGACCCGCCTGGAGGCTCGGGCTGCAAGGTCTCGCGAGCTCGGGGCAGAGAGGAGCCGTAGGCTTCCAGGGCGCGCTTTCTCACGTGTCTTCAGCCACCTCCTCAACCGCGATCCCCGCTTCGACTTCAATGTCGTGTTAGCCCCTGTGCCCTCGGTTGTCCAGGACAACATGGCCGGGTGGGTGGATGAACATGAGGACGCCTTGGTAGCAGAATTCACCCCGGAGGATGACACGGTCGTGATCACGGCCGAAGAATCTGGCGCGGATGGTGCTGATGAGGAGGATGGCAGCCTTGATGCAAGCGGCGCGAACGGAGGTGATGAAGAGGGGGCGTCCAGCTAGGCCCGTGTTTCTTTTGCCTTGACCTGTATGACAAAAACTTCAACGCATCCTTGTGAGAGCATTTTGGAAAGGGGGTACCCCTTATAGAGTGTAAGACTGCTAAATATTTTTTGATGTGGCACCCGGAGTGGGGCCCCGTAGGGCTACGAGCTGCCGAGTGAGGCAATTGTTTATGACTTATCTTGGGTTTCGTGGGTCTTGAACAAGGTCCGGTGTCGCGGCTGTGCTCCTTGTCCTGAGGCGAGCTTGCTATAGGCTTGCGAGACTCTACTCCTCTCGAGGGGCCTGCTGGCCTGCCATAGAGTGTCTCGTGAGGAGCCAATTGCCAGACCGTGACGAGGTGGGCGTGCGAGGCGGCCGCACACTTGAGCCCCCTAGGGGGTGATCGACACCAGCGCGTACACTGTACCCAGCCCCCTCTTGCGAGGCGCTTGAGGGCAGGGTAGCAGTCACGAGCTCCAGGAAGAACGCAAGAACTGAAGGCAAGAGAGCGACACGAAACGAGAAAACTCCCCCCCCCATTTTATAAACGCACGAAAACAACTGCTTCAAGAAGTCGGCAAGCAAGTACAAAAAGGAGGCAAAAGGCACACGGCCGCGTCCCGCGCCTAGCTAGTCTCCAGTCTTCAGTCTTCTCACCAGCGCGGAGCTAAGTGCTTCCACTGGCTGGGCATAGTCATTGGGGACAGTGTCGACGGCCAGTGCGAAGCATGGTCCTTCCACTAGGATGTGGGCGGGAGCCCCCGTGAGGCCCCAGGGAGGCACTCAGGAGACTTCGGGGCGTGTACAGCCCCACTCATTATTATGAGAGAGTGTCTTGAGCGGATACCTTCATAGGTCAGAGCCTTGCTTCAGGTCGCCCGACGAGGACCCCACTGTGCGCCACCCCTGACCACCATTGGGGAGACCGGAAACTAGGACAAGACCAAGGGGCCAGGGGGACGATGGCGGCATCCTCGGCAATCGTAGGCCCCCCACCAAGGAGAAGGGCTCACCGCCGCCTTCCCCGGCCCTGCTCCGTGCGGCGCAAGGAGGGCCCTGCTGTCGGGCTTCCCCCATGTTGCTCCCAATGTTCCTCACGCTCCTGCGGGGGATCCGTCATCCTAAGAATCCTTGTGGCAGCTGCACCCTGGTTCACCTGCGATCCATGGTCAGCGTAAGCATGCTCCTACGGTGTTAGCTGTACCTAGAGGCTGTCGCCGTTGGAGATGTTGGCGGGGCTTGGTGGCGGCTCGAAGGAGAGCTCGGCCTCATGTATTTCCAGCGCCCAACCTGGCTTGGGGGATCGGCTGGGGCCCACTCCCCGCGCGTGCCTTTGATCCATCGCTACGGGGACATAGACTTCCGCGTTGTTCGCACCCGAAGCGCCGTGCGCCCGGCAGCCTCACATTCCCGCCTTCTTTAGCCGCCCTCTAGCCTCCACTCCAACGCAGCCCCGCACTCCAGCGCAGCCACTGGTGATGTCGCCTAGAGCAGCCCCGCACCGAGAGGGGGCCCACTCGGGGTGGCAGGGGCTGCTCCGTGGGGCTGGTCGGCGTCGAGAGGCTCACCAGGGGCCCTGAGAAGGGGCACGCAGTTGTGTCAGGGATGTGCGTGCGCCCCCACCACTGCCTGTGACGTGGACAAGGTGCAGAACGGCGCGGCCCCTACATGCTGCATCCAGCAACTCGGTGACCTGCTCCAGCAGGGTGTCGCGGCCGCTTTCCAACAGCCTGCATCACAAGAGCTCTCGGGCCATGAAGACCGCCGCCCGCATGTTTGCTTGTTCCATGCGCATGTGCGGAGCAGTTGCTTCAGCGTAGTTCGCAGATCGCGTGGTGGTGCGGCTGCGGCGCGGTGCCAGTGGAGAAGGTTGCGCGGCGTGCCCCTCGCGGCCGGTCGCCTCCGGCGGAGAGCGGGCCGGGAGCAGAGCGGAGTGGAGGTCTTCCTCGTCGGCGGGTGCTGTCGAGGAGGTATGGACGACCCATTGCTCAACATGCGCTCTCGGGGTGTCGGCCATGGCATCGGTGGTGCGGCGGAGGACTGGTCGACGGAAGAGAAGATCTGACGCACCCCTACCTGGTGCGCCAAATGTCAGATTATGGGATCCACAAACCCTTGAGAGGTTCGAACTCTGGGGTGTGTGCAGAGATCTCAACCTACCTAGCGTGCCTACTCGCGTACCTCCTAAGCCTAGCGTGTCAAGCTCAAAGGGACAAAGAGACACAACAATTTTTATCCTGGTTTGGGCCACCGTTGTGGTGTAATACCCTACTCCAGCATTTTTGGTGGATTGCCTCAGAGGGCTGGGGATGAACTAGTACAGGGGATGAACAGGCCTCTGGAGGTGAGGTGTTCTTGAGCTGGTGTGGTGTATGCTCGTTCTACTTGTCTTGATCCCCTTCTATGGTGGTGGCTAGTCCTATTTATAGTGTCCTTGGCCCTCTTCCCAAATATGAGTAGGAAGGGATCCCACAACGGCCAGATTTGAAAGGGGACAAGTAGTACAGTCTATCCTGACCAAAAAAGTCTTCGCCTGCAAAAAGCCCCTAGTCGTGACGCTGCGGTGGTCTTGTCAATGACCTCCGTCCTGCCGTCCTGGCGGTCTTGGTCTCGTTGCACCAGAATGGAAACCTTTGGCTGGTTCCTTGGGACTTCGCTCCTGTGGCTTGCCTCCTTTGCACCAAAGAGGAAGGAAACCTGCACTCTGCACCCGCCTGGTTTGGTCATCATGGCTCACGTCAGCTGAGCCTCGTGAGGTACATTGCATAGAACTCTCTGCCCCTCAGGAGCCAGCCTGAGGAGGCCGATTTCCTCGGGGGTCTTGGCGTTGTCCACCACATGAGGCTTGGCCCCTCGCGAGGGTCTTGTAGTGCTGGTGTTGGAGCTGGGCCGTACCAGGCCGTCGATGGAGCCACGTGGTGGGCCGCAGGCAGGCAGGGCTGGATACCCCCAAATCCAGGACGCCGACAACTTATGGCTCTCCCTCATATGAAATTGCAATAATGATTACCGATCTTGTTATCAATTGCTTAGGACAATTCCGCACACCGACCCATCATTACTCCACACTCGCTATTTATAATACTTAAGTAATATATTCTAACTTTATGATAACAACACCTACTTTTATATTTTAGCTCTATGATATCATGCAAAGTTATCCTCTTCATACCGACAACATAGTTTTATTTCTCATTTCTAGTTGGAAGCAAACGTTCGGTGTACGTAGAGTCGTATCAGTGGAAGATAGGATTTCAGAGAATATCAATATTACCTTTAACTCCTTGTGGGTTCGACTCTCCATGCTTAACACTTCCACCTACGGAAATTGCTACGATGATTCCCTGCACTTGGGGATTATCAAGCTCTTTCATGGCGCCGTTGCCACGACGCAATAAAGTGGGGTTGGTATTGTCGTGTGTGCTTGTTTGCTTTCTTCACTAAGTAGTTTTTGTTTTCCCTTTTTGTTTTTCTTAGTTTTGGGTGAAACATACAAAAAATATTAAAAAATGAAAATACAAAAAAATTTACTTGCGTCTCATGCCTAAAAAGTTTTTTCGAAAAGAGAAATGATTGGAAAGTTACATCGGAGAAGTGAGGGTCGACCTTGAACCCTTGTATTCATGCTCATGGAAAACATGTAGAATTTTTCATGGAAGTTTCTCAGAAATAACTATCCCCTTGTATATACCCATTGCATTATAAAAATAATGTGCCAAGCTTTGGTTTTAGGATGATTAGATTGCTTGTTTACTATGTGCAGTGCAAAAACAGAAACTTTGGCTGTAGCGCATGAATTTACATTTTTTACTGGAAAGTCAAATGGGTCTGCATCTTTTTGCATAGTAGTTCTATACAATTTTTTTAGATTGTTCTAATTTGTTAGACTTTTTGGAGTTACACAAGTATACGAAGTTTCCAGATTACTATAGATTGTCCTGTTTTTGACATATTCTGTTTTCTATGTGTTGTTCACTTATTTTGACAAATCTATGGGTAGTATCGGGGGGTATGAACCATGGTGAAGTTGGAATACAGTAGATATAATGCTAATATGAAATTGGAATGAGTTTACAACAGTACCTAAAGGTAGTGATTTTCTTAATTATACTAACAGATGAAGTGTTCGAAGAATGAGGAGTTACCGATGTGAGTAGAATAAAGAGAGGCAAGAGTTCAAGCTTGGGGATGCCCAAGGCACCCCAAGTGAATATTTCAAGGATACTCAAGCATCTAAGATTGGGGATGCCCCGGTTGGCATCACATCTTTCTTCTTCAACAATTATCGGTATACCTCGGTTTTGTTTTGTTCACATGATTTGTGTCCTTTCTCCTTTTCTTTTTCTTTAAGAACCATGCTAGTATGAGATAGCCGTTCATTCATTTATAGAATGCTTCATGTGCTTCACTTATATCTTTTGAGTATGACCTTATAGAATGCTCTTTGTTCTTCACTTAAATCTTTTGAGTATGGTTTTATAGAATGCTTTGTGTGCTTCACTTATATATTTTGAGCTTGGATATTGGTTAACCTATATTAATTTTAGAATGCTCCATGAACTTCACTTATATCTTTTGGAGTATGAATAAGACTATCATCGAAAGTGGGTTTGGAAGAGTGTCAACTTTAGGAAGTAATGATCCCACTATTTTGGAGGGTGTTGAATCTTAGTGTGATATTTATGGAAGTGGATTTTGATAGGTCTTGACTTTATTTAGTAGTGATTCCACTATTTAGGAAGAGGTTGCAACTGATTATCAGAACAAAGTTACTATCTATGATGATTATTGTGATGACATGTATGCTATAAAGAATAATGTTAACCATGAAACTTGTCATCATGATTTTAATTTTCAATTGGATAAAGCCTCACATGATAGTTATTTTGTTGAGTTTGCTCCCACTATTCCGAATGAGAAGAATTTTGCTCATGTGGAGAGTAGTAAAATTACTATGCTTGTAGATCATGAAAAGGATTTTTTATTTTATGGTTATATTGTTGAATTCATTCATGATGCTACTGAATATTATTACGAGGGAGGAATATATGCTTGTTGGAATTGCAATAATATCAAGCTTCCTCTCTATGTGCTTAAAGTTTTGAAGTTATGCTTGTTTTTCCTTCCTATGCTAGTTGATTCCTTTTCCCATAAATTGTTTGCTCACCAAATCCCTATGCATAGGAAGTGGATTAGACTTAAATGTGCTAGTCATATGCTTCATGATGCTCTTGTTATGTTTTCATTCTTATCTTTCATATGAGCATCATTGACATCATCATGCCTAGCTAGAAAGGCATTAAAGAAAAGCGCTTGTTGGGAGACAACCCAACATTTATCCTTACTGTTTTTGTGTGTTCACATGATTAAGCTACTGTAGTAATCATGTTTTATAGCGTTTGTTTCAATAAAGTGCCAAGTAAGACCTTTGGGATGGCTTACGGTGATAGTTGATTTGATCTTGCTGAAAAATAGAAACTTTTGCACTCATTGCCAGAATTTTAGAAAATCCCAGGAGAGTGCTTTTGATCTGAAATTTGTACACAATATTGATATACAAATTTCCCAGGTTGTCCTAATTTTTAGAATTTTGGGAGTAGCAGAGGAATGGTTGCTGTTTAGATCATTACAGACTATTCTGTTTCTGGCAGATTCTGTTTTCAATGCATAGTTTGCTTGTTTTATACTCCCTCCGTCCGGAAATACTTGTCATAGAAATGCATAAAAATGGATATATCTAGAACTAAAATACATCAAGATACATACATTCCTTGTACAAGTATTATCGGACGGAGGGAGTAGTTTCTATGGCTTATATTGCCCAATATAAATTGTAGAAATGATATGGTACAGTAGGCATTGTGTGAGAACAATTATGAATCTTGTCTTCGACAGTACCAAAGTGAATTGTTTACTCTTTATCATACTAACCCATCTCACGAAGTTCCATTAAGTTTTGTGTGATTGAAGTTTTCAAGTATTGGGTGAGATATCGATATGAGGAGAATAAGGAGTGGAAAGACCCTAAGCTTGGGGATGCCCAAGAAACCCCAAGGTAATATTCAAGGAAGACTCAAGCACGTAAGCTTGGGGATGCCCCGGAAGGCACCCCCTCTTTCATCTTCAAAACCATCAGTATACCTTACTCAGAGCTATATTTTTATTCGTCACATGATATGTGTTTTGCTTGGAGCATATTTTCAATTTTACTTGCTATTTGAATAAAACCATTGGATCTGAAATCTTGAATGAGAGAGAATCCTCCCATGGCTAGTTAATTATTTGACTACTCATTATCCCTCACTTATCTTTTTGGAGTAGTTTGACATTTATTCATGTGCTTCACGTACATCGTATGAGTAAATGGTTGAATGAATTGAATATCATAAATCTGAAATTTATATATGTTTCATATGCTTATACCATGGGGAGTAATGACTTCACACATAATAAGTATATGTGGTAAATTTATTGAAAGTTAGCAAATGCAGTATTTGTCATTTGAACAATCCATGAAATAATATTGAAGGAAGAGAGATTTCACATATAAATATACTATCTTGGACATCTTTTGTAACTGTGAGCAGTCATTAAAATATGACATGCTAAAAAGTTGATGTTGGACAAGGAAGACAACTTAATGGGTTATGTTTTCTTATATCCGAATAGAAGTTATATTGTATTGGATCATCCAACATGTTGAGCTTGCCTTTCCCTCTCATGCTAGCAAAATTCTTTGCACCAAGTAGAAATACTACTTGTGCTTCCAAACATCCCTTAAACCAGTTTTGCCATGAGACTCCACCATACCTACCTATGGATTGAGTAAGATCCTTCAAGTAAGTTGTCATCGGTGCAAGCAATAGAAATTGCTCTCTAAATATGTATGATCTATTAGTGTGAAGAAAATAAGCTTTATACGAACTTGTGATATGGAAGAAATAAAAGCGACAAACTGCATATAAAATAAAGGTCTTCATCACAAGCGGCAAAATAAAGTGATGTTCTTTTGCATTAGGATTTTGTGCATCCAACCATAGAATCGCATGACAACCTCTGCTTCCTTAGGCGAAGGGCCTATCTTTTACTTTTATCTTCTACCATTATACAATAGTCTTGGTGATCATCACCTTTCCTTCTTACACTTTTTCCTTTGGCAAGCACTTTGTGTTGGAGCGATCCGGATATATATATATATATATATATATATATATATATATATATATATATATATATATATATATATATCCACTTGGATGTAGGTTTTCATAAAGTATTATTGTTGACATTACCCTTCAGGTAAAAGGTTGGGAGACGAAACTATAAGCCCCTATCTTTCTCAGTGTCCGATTAAAACTTTGAACCCATAAATATCACATGAGTGTTAGCAATTGTGAAAGATTGAATGATAGTTGAGTATGTGGAATTTTCTAAACCAAAGCTCTTACATAGACTCTTCCCGAAAATAAGATGAATTGCCATTCTTTGATGACTGAGAATATAGTTTGTTAGTTTTGAAGAAAGTTTATGATCTATACTTCAACATGTGAATAGCTTGTTACTTGATCATGATAAGTTTTATGAGTTGAGCTACTGTTTGATGACTGACGCTGTTTTCAGCAGAACTACCGTGCTGTTGTTTTTATGCAAAAATAAAAGTTCTCGGAATGCGTTGAAAATCAACGATGAATATTTTTGGAAAATATAAAAATACTGGAATGAAAAGCTATACGAGGGGAGTCCCGAGGCCACCACGAGGGTGGAGGGCACGCTCTACCCCCCGGGAGGGTGCTCCTACCTTGTGGACTCCCCGTGGGCCCCCTTGACATGAAACCAATGCCAACCCCTCCTATAAATCCTAAAAACCCTAGAACAGACGAGAGATCGGAAGTTCCACCGCTGCAAGCCTCCAGAACCACGAGAAGTCAATCTAGGCCCTCTCTAGCACCCTACCAGAGGGGGCCATCATCACTGGAGGCCATGGGGAGGATCTCAGAGGGACCATCATCGCCGTGAAGGCCAAGGACCAGAGGGAGAAGCTCTCCCCATCCAGGGGGAGGCCATGGAGGAGGAAGCACAAGAGGGAGAACCTCTCCTTCTCTCTCTCGGTGGCGACGGAGTGCCAGCAGGAGGGGAATCATCGCTGCAGTGATCGTCTTCATCAACATTACCATCATCATCACCATCCTCATCTCTTTTACGCGGTCCACCCTCCCGCACCCCGCTGTAATCACCTACTTGAACATGGTGCTTTATGCCACATATCATGATCCAATGATGTGTTGCCATCCTATGATGTTTTGAGTAGTCCTTTGTCTTTGGGTTGATTGATGATCTAGATTGGTTTGATTCGTATGTTTTATTATTGGCGTTGTCCTTTGGTTCCCTCCATGTCGCGCAAGCGCGAGGGATCCCTGCTGTAGGGTTTGTAATATATTCATGGTTTTGCTTATTGTCTGTGTTGCATGAGTGACTGAAACACAAACACGGATAAGTGGGTCATGGCATATGGGAATAAAGGGGACTTGCTACTTTAGGGTTTTATCTTAATGAACTTTAGTAGTTGCGGGTGCTTGCTTAGAGTTCCAATCATAAGTGCATATGATCCGAGAAGAGAAAGTATGTTAGCTTATGCCTCTCCCTCATATGAAATTGCAATAATGATTACCAATCTTGTTAACAATTTCTTAGGACAATTCCGCACACCGACCCATCATTATTCCACACTTGCTATTTATAATACTTAAGTAATATATTCTAACTTTATGATAACAGTGCCTACTTTTACATTTTAGCTCCCCGATATCATGCAAAGTTATCCTCTTCATACCCACAACAAAGTTTTATTCCTCATTTCTAGTTGAAAGCAAACGCTCGGTGTATGTAGAGTCATATCAGTGGCAGATAGGATTTGAGAGAATACTGATCTTACTTTTAGGTCCTTGTGGGTTCAACACTCCATGCTTATCACTTCCACCTTTGGAAATTGCTATGATGATTCCCTGCACTTGGGGATTATCATGGTGCCCAACTTTTTCTTGTAAGCTTCGCAATTTGGGTACAACAATTTCTTGTGGTCCTCTAACATGTGCTGCAACTTCAGCCTCTCCTTCTCATTTCCACAGTTTCTCTTTGCATCAGCAATGGCCCTATCTATATCATCAGTGGGCTCATGTGATGCCTCTTCTTCAGTTTCTTCCTACATTGTCGTCTCAACTTGTTCCCCCAATGTTGTACTATTGTATTTAGGGAACCCATGGCCAGGATAGCTGTCATCCTCCTCTTCTTCTTCATTGTCTTCCATCATAACCCCTCTTTCTTCGTGCTTGGTCCAAACATTATAGTGGGGCATGAAACCGGACTCAAACAGGTGGAGGTGAATGATTTTTGTCTTAGAGTAATTGCGATCATTCTTACAGCAAGCACATGGACAAGACATAAAACCATCTGCCCGCTTGTTTGCCTCAACCGCAAGCATAAAAGTACGCACGCCATTAATGAACTGGGGAGAGCATTGGTCATCATACATCCATTGTCGGCTCATCTTCATTACATAGCACCGAAAAGACCAAATTAATACAAGTTCATACATAAAGGTCCATACACACTTATTCTCATAAAACAACATACAAACTCTCTAGCTAAAGCATTTAAATGCAACAACAAATGCGATCAAGATCTCGACTAAGGTAACAATTGATCCAATAGCATAATGATACCAAGCCTCACTATCAATGGAATATTTTCTAATCTTTCTAATCTTCAAGCACATTTTCTCCATCTTGATCTTGTGATCATCGACGACATCTACAAGATGCAACTCCAATATATTCCATCTTCTCGTCCTCAATTCTTTTCATTTTTTCTTTCAAATACTCGTTTTCATTTTCAACTAAATTTAACCTCTCGACAATAGGGTCGGTTGGAATTTCCGGTTCACATGCCTCCTAGATAAAAATATCTATGTCGACTTGATGGGCATAACTTTTCATAAACACGAAATTCAACAAATAGTTATAAAAGAGAATATACCACATTCGAATCATAAACCGGACGAGCGCCGACGGGGACAGATATCAAAACCATGGCACTATGTATAACAAACAACATACGGGCAAGATAATTCTACAAGCAACTATATATCTAAATCACACAAATAACATGATTTTTATATAAAAAAGATAAGAACAAGAGGCTCACCACAAGGTGGTGCCGGCAACGGGATGGTGGTTAGGACAGAGACGGGAAGGCACTAAGTAAACCACACCTACATATGCGAACTAAGAGTTATTTTGAGCTCAAATTGCATATAAATCAAATAAACTACCACATATAATTCCTCCCAAATTACTAAAACCACAAATTAATCACTATATAGAGCATTGCAAGAGCTAATCTAGCAATGAGAGATGAAAGGACAAAGTTGATAACCTCTGTGGTCACTTGAAAGGATGGGGGCCTTCAAATCTTGACAAAATTTGGGCAAAATGTGTGATGAGCTCGAGGGAGAGGGGAAGAACAAAGAGGAGAGGAAAGGAAAGGGGAAGAACAGGGAGCTCGGGCTCGATGAAGGGGTTTATATAGGATGATCTTTCGTCTCGGTTGGTAATCCAAACCCGGACTAAAGGTGCATCTCTAGTACCGGTTCGTGCCACGAACCGGGACTAAAGGTGTTGGTGGGTGTCGGTGTCAAAACCGGCGGGTCTCGAGTAGGGGGTCCCGAACTATGCGTGTAAGGCTAATGGTAACAGGAGGCGGGGGACACGATGTTTACCCAGGTTCGGGACCTCTCAATGGAGGTAATACCCTACTTCCTCCTTGATTGATCTTGATGATATAAGTATTACAAGAGTTGATCTACCACGAGATCATAGAGGCTAAACCCTAGAAGCTAGCCTATGATTATGATTGTTCTTCGTTCTAGGACAAAATCCTCCGGTTTATATAGACACCGGAGGGGGCTAGGGTTATACAGAGTCGGTTACAGAGAAGGAGATCTACATATCCGAATTGCCAAGCTTGCCTTCCATGCAAAGGAGAGTCCCACCCGGACACGGGACGAAGTCTTCAATCTTGTATCTTCATAGTCCAATAGTCCGGCCAAAGTATATAGTCCGGCTGTCCGAGGACCCCTTAATCCAGGACTCCCTCAGTAGCCCGTGAACCAGGCTTCAATGACGATGAGTCCGGCGCGCAGATTGTCTTCGGCATTGGAAGGCGGGTTCCTTCTCCGAATACTCGATAGAAGATTTTGAACACAAGGATCATGTTCGGCTCTGCAAAACAAATTCCACATACCACCGTAGAGAGCACAATATTCCACAAATCTAATCCACTGACATCTTTTCATAGCGTGACATCATGCCGCGGCCCGGTCATTGCGAACCATTTTTCCCAGTCTGCCACTGCATGTGTTGCGACGCGGTTTTATTGGCATGTCTTGTTGAAGCAGAGATCGTGTTCCCCTTATCACGGGATTCTCATCAATACAGGTGTGGGTAACCCAACCGCGCTTGTTAATATGACTCCTTGATTTTAGGCAAGTTCCAAATGGCCACGCGGGGGACGCTTGATATTCGTCCTCTTTATAACGGGGCCAAGGCCTGTCCTTTTCTTTCCACGCTTGATCCTTCCCTTCCCCTACCTCGAGTTCCAACACCAAAGGCTCAAGCTAAATGCTTCGGACCTTCAATCATGTCTAGATCCAACCTTCAAGGCCGATGGATGGCATCCTATGTCACAGAGGAGGACATCAAGAAGCTTAGGGAGGCCAGGTATCCCACCGCCGAACCCAACGAGAGTGTCGTATTTGTTTCCCACTTCCTCCGAGGGCTAGGTTTTAGTCTTGATCCCTTTGTGAGAGGGTTCATGTCTATTACGGGCTAGATTTCCATGATCTAGCTCCAGATTCCATCCTTCACATCTCATCATTTATCGTCGTTTGTGAGGCCTTCCTCCGCGTCACCCCACACTTCGGCTTATGGCTCAAGACCTTCAGTGTGAAGCCGAAGATGATCGACGGGCGGCACGCGGAGTGCGGAGGCGTTGTAATAAGCAAAGGCACCGACGCCCTGTGGCCAAAGGGTTCATTCCCGGAGGTGTCCGACTTATGGAAATGGGAGTGGTTTTACATCACAG